>NW_014569766.1:0-189183 GCF_001313835.1 Polistes canadensis | reverse complement strand
TAAATATATGTATATTATATTTTTTATAATATCTCGTATCTCAGAAAAGATCTTGAAATTTATTTCTATACATATTAATGTGTATTATATACACCTATATATTGTATATAAGTATATACGTAGATAGATAAGGAGAATCAACGTCGCGAGAAGTAAGAAATTACAATGAAGACTTCACCCGTATTTCGGGCTAACTTTTCATGAGAGCTAGCTTAACAACCCCTTACCCACTCTTCACGTTCGCTTTGTTTTATATGCGTTCACCTGAAAGAGGCCGAGCGTATAGATGTACGAGCTAGTATGAGAGAGAGAGAGAGAGTACGAAGGAAAAGGAAAAGGAAAAGGGACTGGAGAAGGGTGAAGGGGAAAGAAAGTACGTAAGAGGGAAAGAGGGAATATAGATACATCGCCCCTGCTGTGGATCAGAGGGAACGTAAGTGATATTAAACTCGGGGCTTGGCGATTCTCAACCACCATATCTTCCCAATCCTTCGAACAATCTAGTACTTTTTTCATTTCACCCTTTCCCATCGTAACTTTACATCGAATTTTCTATTCCTAGATATCTCATACCTTCATTCTTCAAGTTATTTTTATTTTATTATTTAGACAAATATATGGAAGAAAAGAAAAACACGATGTAATATTTCTTCGATGAAAATCGATGATCTAATCCATGATCTAAAAATAATAGAATTACGAATGCAAAATAAGAGAAGTAGGAATAATCCTAGCTGTGTCTTTAATCAACGATATTTTATTCTTGGCAAACGCTAAATTTGAAATCTCGACAGAGGCTTTTCATGCTATTACATAGTATATTAACGTTAACGTCAGAATTTTTCTTAATATTATCATACTAATTATTATTGATGCATTTCGTTTGATTAAAATCGAAAATAAATAAAATAAAAATAAAAGAAGAAAGATAGAGAGATGAAATAATTTCAAAAACATAGAAAATAAAAATTGTAAATGAAGTGAACTTAGGACAAAGGTAAAAGTAATGAGAGAAAGAAATAACTAATGATGTCAACGATAAGCCGATCGTGCTAACAAAATAACTTAGCTATATACTACAAAGAAAAGGGTTTACGTAAGAGCTTATATGAAGTACTTAAACATCCACGGAACTCGTTATAACGTTGGGATAAAGTATGTCATCGTACGTATATAAGTAAATACACACACATATCTATTAGCATACACACAAGAAGACAATGTCTCTCGTAAGAAGCGGAGACGTTTTGTCGGCGTGAGAACCACTTCTCGAAAATATCGCTCGGTCTAAAGTTTTCGGATTATGTCGAGGGTGCCAGAGAGAGAGAGAGAGAGAGAGAGAGAGAGAGAGAGAGAGATAGAGAGAGAGAGCGGGATGAGGAACCCAAAGAAGGGAAGAAGAGATAGAGGGGTTAAGGAGAAGAGGAAATGAAGAAGGGACCAAGTATAAAATGGTAGGGGAAAACGAAACGTGAGTAACTTTTTCTCCGATAAATTTTACTCCTACGAGTGTAATAATTATTACGCTACACTATTTCTTACGTAATTCATAATCGCGTTTTAACTCGATCGAAGGACGAAAGAAATGAAGACAATTTTCTTTTATTTAAATCTGTCCTTGCTTTCTTCTTCTTCTTCTTCTTCCACATTGAATAAGAAAAAATTACAATTAAAATATTTGTGACTATTCAACAAAATTGATCTTCCTTTTATTGCGTTGAGCGTATTTTTGTTGCAGAATTATCTAAATATTGTAAAAATTATAAAAGTTATGAATCCTGGAAAGCCATACATGTACCGAACTTAAAATGTTATAACATATATGAACATACATGCCATAACTTAAAAAATTATTCATCGATTAAATTCTAATAGAGCTTATTTTCTTCATACTATCGTAATAACGATGATAATATTAAAAGATCTAAAAGTATCGAAATTTACTCGAATTATGTATTTCTAATAATCCTAGTTTTGCCAATCACCAGTGACTTCCATGGAATTCAACGTGTCAAAAAAAAGGGACAAATTTTTTTTAATACTTAATAATCCGCTTACCATTCCGTTGTCCATCGTAGAGCCATAGGGTGACTGGAAGCCTGGCTTTTCTGTAACAAAAACAATAATTTCTGATATAATTATCAATCTTATATCTAATTTCAAGATATACTATACATATATATTTATAATTACTACTAGTAATTAATTTCATTCAAGCTCTTATTATCCAAAATTTTGTTATACTTATTATAGATATATAATAACTTTTTATTTTCTTATTAAATATAAAAGAGAGAGATTCATTTTAGAAAATCTTCTAATATATATTCAGTATTTCATAATGATTAGGGTTCCGTCTTGATTAAAAATTTCAAAATGATTTTCCACAATTTAATTTCATGATTAAGATCACCTGACTCGATACGAATAACAAGAGAAGAAATAACAAAATGTTAATACAAAAGAATCGTGTACCAGAGATTGGCAATATTCAAGGGTCACGTTAAACGAGACGCAAAAAACAAATGAATAAAAAAATAAAACGAAGAAGAAGAAGAAGAAGAAGAATAAGAAGAAAGATTCGCGAGATACGCATATGTATCGGTTTCTCAGTCGATGCAAAATTAATGTCGAATATAAATTTGCAATGCGTCTTTATAAATCAAAACCGCGATCGCGTTAAGAATCCGAACGGCAGGGATACACGCACGCACGTTTTCCGCGCTCTGTTTGTCGGCTACGTAAGCGGAATAAGCAACGAGATAAACATTATGGGGTTGCCATAGTCAAGACTCGCTTCATCCGTTATTAATGCTTTCTTCTTATATATAATATATGTATATGTATCTGTATATATATAGGTTGAGAGTCGAGAGGAACACCTCAAATTTCTAGAAAAACTACGCGTAAAAATAATTTGAAGAAAAAAGAAAAAAAAAAAACTCAAAAATGTTATTATCCGATTGTTATTGTTAATTTTAATTTTCTTTTTTTAAGCAACGAAACAATCAGAAGAGAACAACATGCGCACTTCTTAAACGAAGCAGAAAATGTTATTAGATAAATGATGATGTTTTCGAATCTTTATTAAAACAACGCAATGATGATAAGAACTAATTTTCTTATATTATAATTATATGATATTATAATTATATTATTATTTATATATTAATATGTAATATTATAATTATATTATAATTAATATTCTTATGATATTATAATTATATTATAAATAATTATAATAAATCGGATATAACAATATTTGAGTTTATTTTGTTCATTATATTTACGTATATAATAAACTCCTTGAATTTAGGGTTATCCTCCTGGCTCACCCTGTACATGTGTTACGGTTTTTTTTTTTTTATATACTTACCAATACCGTCTCTCTATGTATATATCACGTACGTGTATGTAAGTCCTATGTATGTGTATTCGCGTGTATATATGTATTTATGTACGCGCGTCTTTCAAAAGATTTACGAGGATCGCCTTTGGATTTGCATTTCGAAATCCGACATTACGAAACGGCGGCTAACATCCTACCCCCATCCCCCCAACCACCCCCCACCCGTCCCTTTACAATTCATTTTTTTTTATTACCTCTTCTTCCTTGTCGAAGAACAGATATCGTATCGGATCAATCTGCATTAGTCAAAGTTACAATAAAATCTTGCGTGTTGCGAAAATGGATATTTCTACGTTGTTTATTATAGTATTTGCATCGAGATAAAAATGGGAAATAAATCCTAGAATAATCAATAGAGTAATAAGATAATAAGCATTTTCATAGGAAGAGAAGAAGAGAGAGGGAGAGAGAGAAAATAAATAGGAAAATGATTACATTAGATGGAATAAAAAGCTTCTAAAGAATATCTAATAAAAAACTTGTTAATAGTATATTATACATACATAATATACAGAATTTTTCTTATTAGAGAATTCATTTATTTGAAAGTTAAAATAATAGTTATTCTCACTGAAAAAAAAAACAAAACTTTCTTTCTTAATGTTCCAAACTCATCCCCAATTCTTGAACAGGTCGACGCCGGTGCTTTTTTTATCCGTTTCACTTGATCAAACGACAATAAAAATGGTATTTTGGTGTATCGAACAATATCGTATACAAAATTCTATTTAATTTATAAATTTATTAACTTTATTTTAACACATTGCGGACCGGCAACTTTTCTAAAAATTTACCTAATGTGGCCGGCGGAGAAGTAAAACAATATAAATAAATTTTAATAAATTTTAATAATTATTCAACTCTTAATATTTCTTAAAGAAAATAGAATATATAGATTATTTTTCTTATTTCTTTTTCTGTTCTTTTTCTTTTTTAACACGAGTTAACTCGTGACCGATCCGCAATGTATTAAAATAACGAATATAACTCTCAAATCTTTTAACTTTTCAACGAAAACATTATTTATATATCAATTATAATATATAACATTTCTACCAATCGATAAAAATTCATAATACAAAATGATCTAATACGAATTATCCATGATAAACGTAGCTACCGTTTAACTTGTTAATTGAAAACGAAAGAAACATGGAATTATATAAAATCACCTGTGTTTTAACAGAAGATTTCATGTAAATCTCGGTATAATAGTTAGGTAAATGTAATTGAAATGTAAGATAAACGCATATAAGCGGGTAGAGAGATATAATATATAGGAGTATTTCAAAGACAGAGGGTGTCTTCGTCCTCATCCTCGTCCTCATCGTCGTCGTCGTCGTGAACGGATTCAGAAACTGGAATACGCAGTACGTGTAAACGGACGATCTGTATTAGCAGGATATTACAGGATAGTAGAGGGACGTGCGTGGACGATAGGGCGAATGTCCAACGACGGGCACGATCGGTCGAGATAACTATGAATCCTAACAGTTTCGGCTTGCTCATGACATGTTTGCCGAACCGTGCGGCACCGACTCTGCAATATCATGCATCAAAGGACAAGCTAAACCATGGACCATCGTGTCATCCTCAGAACCCTGGGCCAAGCCCGCTCGACCGTTGTGACGTAACGTTGAGCATCGGGGAGCTACTAGCTAGCTCCGTGTCGCGACGATTAGTTCGTCTTCCGTGTTACTCTGTCGACGTCATCTACGAGTTTATCATACCTTCTATCATATCAAATAATATTCATCGATAATTATTATCGGGAAAAATCTTTTATAATCTTCTCTATGGAAATACTTACAAATGATCATCTACTTTTGTTTATAATCGTTTAATTATTATAATATGATCTTATTTATTTCATTTGATTTTTCTTTTTGTTAATTATTATTTTTATGTAACAAATACGAAAGGAGTTTTTCTTATATATATATATTTTTCTGTACTTTATATTTAATCATTTGGAATTGATAGAAAAATTGATCTTATAATATATATGCTTATTCTAGGAATAAGATGCAAATATTCTTGTAAGATCAATTTTGTTCAAATGTTCTTTCTTTTTGCTATCAATTTTATATAATTTTAAAATAACTTTTTGTATATAAGGATTTTTGGAAGTTTTGCATTTCAAATTTACAATAGGATTGGGTTCGAATACTTCTATGACTCACTGTATATATAAAAATGTCGTACTTAAATTAGTTAAAATATGTTATTCTAGCATCATATACATTTATACAGGCCAGTATAATTATTTCAGAGTTAAGCTGGTCACTTTACGAATTAAAGGATTTAACAAAGTGAAATAGTAACAGTAACAGAGAAAAACATATATATAAATATGTAATATATTGTAACGATTGATCCATATAAAGATCGAAATGAACATAGTTCAGTTAAAGGGCGAGAAGAGAAAGCGCCAAGCGAGATGATCATCGAACACGATGGAAAATTTGTAACGCATTTGAACTAGAGTGGTGTGTGTGTGTGTGTGTGTATGAAAGGGGCTCGACTATGGCAACTCGTGGAACGATACCATCTACACGGATTTCGGCTGGCATCAATTCGGCATTACACCTCGAAACACGCGAAACACGCGACACAACCTCGAAAACCGCGGTCGCGTTGTACGAGCAAGCGATTTTCATCGAACGAGACACGACCGCGATTTCGTGGTTATGCCTCGTTTGCCTGAAAATCCGCAAAGTACCGATCGGTTTCGGATCCTCCTAGTGATTAGAAACTATCCGATACTCTTTTATTTCTTTTCTTTACATTACATATTTATATTTCTCTAAATATTAAAGATTACAACTATTTACATTGTTACACAAAATTCGATTCGTTTGCGAAATAATTATTATTAAAAACTCTACGAAATATTGAAATTTAAACGTAACAAATTGTGTAGAATTGTCTTATAAAATAAATTAATAATAAAAAAACAATTAAGTAAATAAATGTAGAAGTTAGAAAAAAAAAAACAAACGAATATTTATTCAAAAAATAATAATTATATTCTAGAAAAAAAAGAACATAGTTGGTAATATCACGATGATAAAAATTTCTGATCGAACCATCAAGAACCCCCTCCCCCCCCCGCCCCGTATTTAGATCCTATCGACGCGATATATATATATCCCATCATATACACAGTAAAAAAACTGATAGAGAACAATAGAAGAACAACAGAAGAAGCATAAGAGAGAAGAAAACGGAGAAGCGAGGGAGGATCCTCCTCACGGTTGGTGGTCGAACGATATTATGGTGCACGCAAAAATGCAGTTGGCGTAGGTGACACGTTTAATACGGCCACTCTTCGAAACGTTTAGGAGAGAAAGAGACAAAGATATCCCTCCCCTACCCCACCTCTTTGTATACGAGTAGCGTACTCGCATTTTATCCGGTTTACCACGCGGGTTAATGGCCGAGTAGAGCGGATCCCATCGTTAACGTGCGTACCAAACGAGAATACGCTTCGCACGCCTCCGACATGGCCACCGTCTGCGAATTTTTGAAAATTTCACGGGAAGAGACAAGTTTACACGTTAAACGGCAGGATTACGCGCTCGATCGAGCGTCCTTAATATGCTCCAGGATTGGATGACCGTTCGTTCGTTCGTAGGTTCATACGTTCGTTCGTTCGTATGTTCGTCTGGACTTTGACCTCGGATTCCTGGCTGCACCTTGCCAACAGAAATTCTTCCTTCTCGCGATACGAGAAGAGCAAGCAAGCAAGCTTGTATTCTCTGAACGCCCACGGTGAACCAAGTTTCTTTCTAATAATTCTTTTCTTTTTATTTTTCCTTTTTCTGCTTCTTTTTTTTTGCCAAATGTTAATTTCCAAAGCTTAACCCGGATCTCATCGTAGGATCAAATCGTTTTTTCTCTCTTTGTACTGATTTGTGAAAAGGAAAGAATTTTATTATGGATGAACAAATTTTTGTTTTTTCTTTTTTTTCATTTTCATGTAAGCAATAGATTTTAAATAAATTGTAAAATCTTCGTTTTGTCTCAATTTTGATTCGATTATGATTTTCTAATATAGACAATTACTATTTTACGCTAATTTTAATGTCAATCCAATTTCTATCGTTAACCTAGTGTATATTATTTGTGCATCTGCCAAGTATACACACACATACATACATATATACTCAAATAGAAACAAGAGACGTCGTTCGTTTCGGTTCAAAATTATGAATGCCGAAAAAATCTTACCAGACGTATCTCAATGTTAGTGGCAAGCAACACCGTACCTCGTAAAACTATCCAAGATATAATCCAACACCTGCTTGTATCGAGCGCTTTAATCCAATTAACTCAACGAACAGACAAACTATAGTTATTTTATTTTCACCAATGGAATTTTTAACGTATTTATTCCGTCTGCGTCTTCTATTTTGTAATCCTTGAATCTTGATCCTTTTCATTTCAGATGGAACAACTTTATTAATCATTCAGTTTCGATGTAACATCGACTAATACTCGCTTTCCATGCAAACAAAATTATAAAGTGATGTATTTCTTACATAGTAAAATAATAAACATTTATTTGATATTCATGGAAATTGTTTTCTATCACAAATTAAATAACAAATTGTATTTTTAATTTATCAAAATCTTATTTACACCGAGAATTTATTTTTCTTCGAAATGATTCAAAGATTGAGAACATTTTTTTTTTAATACGTCGAAATATTTTTTTTATATATTCTTCCACACTATGGAAAAAGAATAAAAGAGAAAGAGAAAGAAAGATAGAGAAAGAGAGAGAGAAGAGTCGTGCACCCCAAACGAGATATTTCTGTGGGGTTATTCGCGTGTGTGCTATGCCAGTGCAGTGCCACGCGACCCAAAAGGGTGTTCGATGTTTTTACAGGTAAGAACGAGAAGGAAAGAAATAGAGAAAAAAAGAAGTTCACGACCGCTGGTGAACGGAAGAAACGGGGGAAGAGAGTGTTCACCACCCTTGGGGCCCTCTACCCTGTTAGATGGAAGGGAAACGCACACACCTCTACATATAGCAAGAAAGAATAGAGGTCGATGAGAAAGAAAAAAAAAAAATGTAGACAAGAGCTCAGGTAGCCATTGGTGCTCAACCCAAGCTTAAATGTTTAACATTTATTATATTATAATTATCACACATAATCTTTATAAAAGTAAGTTCCCAAAGTTTCATTTCGTTTGCATCTATGTCAATTTATTTTATAATAATTATTGAACAATTATCTGTAAAAAATAAAAGTTAGTAAAATTTTTTAGTGATAAATACATAGATATTTAGATATTATATAGATGATTATTGCTAATAATAATTATAGAATTATTTTATAAATAATTGTTAACAAATTATACGAAAAGAAATCTGATGAAATTCTTGAAAATAATTATATATATATACATTTCAAAAAAAAAAAATAATTATATTCCAGTTTTTGTTAATAAAAAAGAAAAAAAGAAAGTCGAGACAAAGATTACAAAGCGAGTTTTTTTTTTTCACAGCACATGTTGAGCAAAATTTTAAAGCAATCCTCCTCTAACAACGAGCAAAGATTTGAAAAACTTAAGAGTATAACACTGGACCCAGTGTACCGAGGATAATCAAAAGAACGTGCATACTATATTTTCGAATATTAAACTCCGCCTATTTTTCTATCTAGAAATATCGTAGAGAGCCAGAAAAAATCACAAAGCATCTCTTTTCTATCAATTTATGAACAAGAAAAAAAATATGATTAATTGTTTAATAAATATACGTAACAGTATATGAGATGGATTAATTGAAATATAAAATATAAATAATTAAAAAAAATAGTAAGAAAAAAAAAAAAAAAAGAAAAATAATAAAAATATATAAATCTTTTTAAGAAGAAAATGATTCCTTTGTCCTAGGAAACACACAAGCAATACATTTTTTTTTTCGTCAACATCCAAGATAATAATCGGCATTATCATAAAAGGATACTTTGCCTCGTAGAATCCGACAGTATAGAAAGCTTAGAAAGAGATACGGAATACCCTTCCTCGCTAAATGCTGTAGCATCTGTTGCAGCATGAGCCATGACAAGGCTCAGAAGGAGAAATAGCGGTTGTGCCAGTGATGCTGGAGAAGCGGGAGAAGAATAAAACCGAGGCCCGGAGATATACAGGGAGTGAAAGAGAGAAAGAGTGAGAGAAAAAGGGAGGGAGAAAAAAGAGAGAAACAGAAAAATTCGTAAAGAAGAAGAAGAAGAAGAAGAGAACACTGCCACGCTCCACTCAACCCCCACCGCTGAGAATTGTAAAAGACGTCGCGTGTGCTGGTGAGGCCCCGCGGGTGGGCAGAAGATCGTAAGATCGGAGTAGGGGAATAAGAAAAGAGAGAGAGAGAGAGAGAGAAAAAAAGAAAAGAACAGAATTTCCTTGAATGCCCTTTAACCGCTTCGCCATGTCCCTCCAACCCCCCCCCCCGCCGTTCGTCTATAGAAAAGAGACGATTCAATTTTCCTATAAATAACGAAAATTATTTTCTATTAAATCCAATATATAATCTTACAATTAATTAATTGTTAAGTTATTTATTCAAAAAAAAAAATAAAGCGTCACTTTAATGGAAGAAAACGCAACGATGATATATGCGTATCTAAATATTTGTGAAGGGACAGGAGGGTTATATATATCATTAAATAAAAAAAAAAAAGAAAGTAATTAAACAAAACTATTATACAATAATAATAATAATAATAATAGCAACGAAATAGATGATATATGCGTATCTAAATATTTGTGAATGAACAGGGGATATATATATATATATATATATATATCATTAAATAAATAAATAAAAAAGTAATTAAACAAAACTATTATACAATAATAATAATAATAATTGCAACGAAATATTTGAAATTCCGTTTTGTTCAGGATGCATGTAGTCTCGAGAAGTCGCGATCATATACAAAGATAATAAACGTGGTCTCGTTAAAAAGTAAAGAAACGAGAGAGAGAGAAAAAGAAAAAAAGAAAAAAAGAAAGAAAGAAAAAAAGAAAGAAAGAGAAAGAGGGAGTCAGAAACCGTTAGTCCTTTCAGCTGGCACAATGGGAAACACATAAACGATATATCGAAGCTTGATACGAAAGAAGAACGCGAGAAAGCGCATCGGTTAAGTCGAGAATATGAAAAGATTGGGAACAATAACGAAGGAAGGAAGGATGTGGATGTGGAGGTGGAGATAAAAGGGAGGAAGAGGACAGAATGAAGGATAAACTTAGGAAAAAGCTCTACTCGATGATGATGATTCAGTCGAGGTATATGAACGCCATGCTCGACGAACGAACGAAACTGACAATGAGTGAGAGAGAATGACAGAAAAAAAGAAAAAGAAAAAGAAAAAAGAAAAAAAAAAAAGGAAAAAAGTGAGGTGGAAAGAAGAGGAAAGGAGAGAGGGAAGAAAGGAGGGGTGGGATCGTCCGTTGAGCCGTTCGGGAGTAAACGGAAGGAGTGAAGGTGTATTTTGTGGAGAAGGCTGGGGCTGCCACGCGACCATGGGTCCCATGGTGGGGATGCCGGCGTGCCGAGGGGCCCTGCGGGAGGAGAGGGTGGTATATGAGAGAGAGAGAGAAAGAGTGGTAGGAGGAGAAGGAGAAGGGGAAGGTGCAGCAGCAGCAGCAGCTGTCGTTGCCGGTGCCCCCTTTCGTGTTACCCTAGAAGGGGCCCACTGCAGGACAGTGGCGCGGACCACGAGGGCTCCAGTGATGGCCAACTTTCAACTTCCTATTCTTTTCTTTATTCTCTCTTCATTATAATATATGTTATATATATTTAAAACTATTTTATTAAATAGTAAATCAGTTTTCTCAAAATACAATTCAATATCTTTGGTAAAAGTTTATCAATCACAAGTTTAATAATTTGTATTTCTCAATGTTGACAAAATATTATCTAATTATTTTTGATTATTAAAATTATTTATATTTTTTTCAATTATATTATACCATAATGTTCCTCGTATTTGAATAACTCCCATAGATTGTATTAAATATGAACAGAGTATTATTACGTTACATGTAACACATAGGCAAACATATAAAACATTACATTGGTGTTAATAAATATCAAACAAAATGTCTGTACATACAATCTACATGGAAAACTGGATATAAAAATATCCTGAGGCGTAAATATATATATATATAATTTTCTTCGATATCTGAATCGAGGACAACTTTGAACGAAGTCAGATCGAGTAAAAGTACAACGGTTCGATTCCGTGATCAGTGAAAACGTCCGATTTACGCACGAATCCATATTTAAAAAAAGCATGAGAGTAGAAGACACGTACTGCAAAGTGGACAGAAAAATTCTACATGTTTCTATCTCTCTCTCTCTCTCTCTCTCTCTCTCTCTCTCTCTCTCTCTCTTAATTTCTTTTGCTTTTTTTATTTTCACGTACTATCTCTTGCTACATATTTTCATTCACCATTTTACAAAGCAAACCCAGGTAGAGAAGAATAACATGGCAAGGATGGATGGTACGAAGATAGAAGATGAAGGAAAACTTCTCTATAGCCCGAGGATACGTTCAACAGGTGACCCTAACTCGTGCTATCGAGACGCCATTTTTCCTACCACGACGTTTTAACTTTGCTCGACGAGAGGAAGATATATATTTCTGTTATCTTTAAAAGATTGTTAGACGAAAAATAATTACAAAAAAAAATAAATAAACGTATATGTAGGAGAGCATAATCTTATTAAAGGTTATTTTTTTTATCATCCAAGTGTCTTTGCCACTTTTTAAATTTATGCTAACAATTAATAAATGTACAATCATTTAAATAAAATATTAGATATTAATGATAAACACACACACACACACTATCTCTCCTCTATATTGTTACATTTTATCTATAACGAAAAATAAATCAAATATTTACTTTGAAATGTACATTAATCGATTGGAAAATAACCGATTAAAGGGATGACAAAACTATAGTTGCCATAATTTCAGATTGAATAGAATTTGATAAAAAAAAAAAAAAATGTAAGAGTACGTATGTAAAATAGAATGAAAGAGAAAATAGCAATGGAAGGAAGTCGGTCGTATATATAATATCGATCGATAGGGCGTTAGCAAACGAAAGCACGTGTGACGACTACTACTACTACTGTTAGTAGTAGGTTTAGGAAACATAGTGTGGCTGGCCTGTTGCGTTATGCTTCGATTAGAATCGACGTTCCTGGGAAATTCTGTGAAGCGTGCGAGCTGATAGAAGCGGGGTCGTTGAAAGCGTCGTAAGGTGACGTTGGCCCGAGGACAGTGGCACCTGCCAAAAAATCAGAGCCCCTCTTTCGAATGGCGCCAGAACCCAAATGCGTGCGCAACCACACACTGCGGTGCTGTTTGCTTGTTTCCTTCCTTCCTTCCTTCCTTCCCGTTCACGTAAGTGTAGAAGTAAAACACGTATATTCTTCCTTCTACCTATGTACGCGCACGCGTGGACCAAACTTAAGAAAATCTGGCCAGATGTCTGTCTATTTGGAACGTGACGCAGGTCGGTGTCACAAAGAGAAAGAAAAAAAAATGACAGAGAGAGAGAAACTCGCACGTGTGCTATCGTCGTACATACATACATACATACATATATATATATATATACTTGCGTGAGTTTCATTGCGTTGCTCGCGCACATGCGTCCAAGTTTAACCGATCGGTACTTTACAGGTGGTCCTATAATTTTTGTCGCGTGTCTGAGACACAACACGAGGAAAATCTTTCTCGGCATCTGTTGTGTCTAGTATCGTCTGATAAATACGTATGTGGAATTGTGTATACATATGTATTATTAAAACATTGCGTACGGGTCACGAGATATCTCATTTTTATGCACTCAAACGTTGCGTACGGGTCACGAGATAATCTCGTTCTCATGTTTTATTTCGAATCAATATATATATATGTGAATATAATACCCAAAAACAAATTAGAATTGTATGTATCCGCTTTAGATTGCTCGCCAAGAAGCATGCTGCTACAGCGTTCAGAAATATGCGGGTTTTGAGCGCGGTTTGACCGCGCAGAACGCTGTACGCAATGTGTTAATACTATTCAAGAAATCTTTTTCGTGTAATGAAAAAAAAGGAAAAGAGAGAGGAGAGAAAAAGTAGAATAGAAAAGAATTAGAATAAAAAAATCCTTAACAGATTCTCGTCGAACGTTTTGCTGTCAGTCAATGAATAATGTTGAGAGGATAGTAAACGCGACGTGTATAAGGCTTCTCGTACGCCTTCGCATGGGTGGTCTGTATGACACTTTACATCAAAGCGTACTCGCTCAACGTAACTCGATCTCTCTATCTCGATGACTACGAGAGTTTCAAGATCGACTTACGGGACGGATGTTTGAAAAGTGTTCTCTTTCCTCCTTAGAGGAGAGATAGATCTCTATTGCTGTTTAGTTTTTGATTATGTATAATTATTTATCTTTTCTTATTGAATAATAAAACTAAAGGAAAAAATTGTGAAAGAATTATTTAAATAAATTATAATCGATTGTTATTTCTCGAGAAAAGAAATAGAGAAAGAGATTTAAATTAAAAAAAAAAGAATCAGTTTTCATATTAGATCATTTAATAAATTATACATATGTATATATATATATATATATGTATGAGTATAAAAAGATTATGATGCTGAGAACCTCCTATGTTAGACTACGCCAATGTGGCAAGGGGATACGGTGCCAGGATACGGTGCCTCATAGGGTGGTACTTTCAGTCAGGCTGCTAAGAAAGACATGGGCTCTCTAGGACGATAGGTATTCCTCCTTCTTCTCTTTTACTCGGACGACGCCATTTGATCCTATTTTCGCGAGAAAGAAGAAACTTCGTATAACGAAAAGTTTTTCTCTTTTTTTTTTTTTTTTTCAAAGAGAAGAGTAAGAAGAACGTTTTGCTGGAAGAATCGATGTTTTTCGAGATATTACCTACACGCATACACGCACGCACGTGCGATTTTGTACACGCATGCATGCATGCTGCTATTTCTCTTCTTCACTGTCGAGTTAATTAGTTACATTCGTAGATCGAAGCAACCTATTAAATCTTCGTAAAGAAAATATGTCTTCGCATAATTCACGAATAATTTTTATCTACGTTCGAATTCTTATAAAGACTGTCGAAAAACTGATTCGAATCTCCTCGATGGTATACAACATGGCGAGCCAAGAATACACATCTCTCGGTATATTCTTTTTACTCGGTTTTGCGCTTTCCGTAACCCACTTCTACTTCGGCTAATGGATTTTTGCTCTTCCTCTCTAGAGAACATCGTGAATTTATCGAGAGAGAGAAAGAGAGAGAGAGAGAGAACAAAAATAATCAAAAAAAGTTGAGTGGGAGAAGAAAGAAGTACATAATAAAGGAAGGAAGGGAGAGACAGACAGACAGACAGACAGAATGGAGAATAAAGAAAGATACTTAAAGATAGAGAGGAGGAAGCAAAAGTCAGTTCGATGGTGTTTCGCACTGTGGCAAATTCATATCAACCATAACGGGAGCGAAACGAATGGCGTGCACCGTTCGGTAACGAGGGACTTGCATTAGTCAGGAATTCTCGTCCGGCGGTCGCGTGTTCTCTGTGTAAAAAAAAACAAAAAAAGCCTTCGAATATGTTATTCATTTTTCTTTTGTTTCCTTTCCGTAAATTACTCTTAACGGGCCCCGCCGCTTACTTAAATCGAAGATTACGAAGAAATTGAAAGGAACCCCACACGTGATTTTCTTCTCGTTCTTATCGCTACGCAACAATTTCAATTTTTTTTTTTTTGTTTCCAACGATCGTCGAGAGTCCATGTAAAAATCGTACTGTCAAATTTATCAAAGAAACTATCGCAACTATCGAGAATAAATTTATGTAGCAAGCCTGACACTAACGTTCCGTGCCGTATGGGTCCCATATAACCCACCACCAACACCACACACAACACTCTGAACTTTTCCTCTTTAGGCTATCTGAAATATTCGCTATTTATAGACATCAACTAATTCGTAAGATCAACACAATGTTTTTTTCTTAAAACTTTATTTTACATAAGTTTTTTTCAATAGAATTCTTTTTGCTGTAATTTTTTTAAATTTGTATTCTTTCATTATTTGTTGTTTTATCGATACGATTTTTCACCGACAAATTAATTCAGCATGAAACGTGTTAAATCATTTGACTGCCATGGATAAAAGTTTCTTAAATTTTTTTTTAATTTTCTACCACATAATAAAGTAGAATCGAAGAATATATATAAAACATTGTAAATTGATATTATTTCATTATATTCATAAATGTGAAATTTGTTATAACATTACACACACAATTATAATTACAACTACATTATTCTGAACATTTATTGAAATATTTGTTGTAAAATTTGCATCACCAAAAATAACGTAATATATCATTAGTGGAACATGTACCCATAATTTGTGAGAAACGATGCTATAAACTTATACAAAAAAATCTCGTCGAAAAACAGTAAAGTGCTTGTTTCGATACACCATCCGACGTGCTGGCACTTTTCGACAGTAAAAATGTGAACAGTGTTATGAGGCGTTTCGTGGTATTCAAATGGAAAAACAATGAATATAAATGTTATTATATAGAAATTATAATATATCACATATGTCCCCTTGTAAAACAAAGAAAGAATATAAAAAGGCAACCGTCACAAGTATTTATTACAAAAATTTCCAAAGAAATATATTTTCATTTATTTCTCTAATTTCGTTCGTCAAATTAAAAAAAAAAAGAAAAAGGATACAACAAGATTCGATTGAGATAATAAAAATTTAAATGGAATATTACAAGTGTTGATTATTACGAGAAAAGTTCGAAGAAATTTAACTAAATTCCTAGGTAGAAGAGAATAAATAAGAAGAAAATTTTAGATATTTCCTATAAAAATTAGGAAGGTATCTAATTCAATGTAGGATAGAAAGCGATTAATATAAGGGTGTTATTACGTTGATACAGTAGTAATAGTCGAGATAGATAATGCTTTGTGTTTAAGCGGAAAGTAACGTGATCTATCGACAAGAGTGTAGGAGAACGCACGCGTGAGGAATAAGATGAAGAAAGAGAGTGTAAGAGTGTAAAAGAATAAGATATTAAGAGAGAGAGAGAGAGAGAGAGAGAGAGAGAGAGAAAGATAGCACAGGAGGTGGGAGGATGCTCGTCGAGGAAGAGAAAGAGGAAGGAAGGTTAAGAGGGGTAGAGGACAACCGAGGGATGGCAGCTACGAGGGCGAGAGGGGTAGAAGCAGATGCTCATCGGGCCCCTCCTATAAACGTAGAAGATTATGCTCGGCCTCGATATTCCCTGTGCGTACGTACGTTGAACGCACTTTAGATTTCAAAGAACGAGCAAGCAAGCAAGCAAGCAAACGAGTAAGAAAGAGAGAAATAAGGAAAGAAAGGATGAAAGAAAAAAAAGGAGTAAAAGAGTGAATTGGAATATAACAAGAAAGAAAGAAAGAAAAAAAGAAAAGATCCTTGCCGTTCTCCAATCTCTTGGAACCTTCGACCCGAGTTGTCACGTTGATCCACGAAATCCAGAATTTAAATGCGTCTTCGAGGAAATTTTCAAAACGAGTCGAAGATGTCTCTCTGGTAATACGGTAATTCATATATCTTTGAGCATACGTTATGTGCATGGTTGGGTTCTTCGATATGCACCACTGAGATCGGATACGATGTTCGCGAGTATAAGAAAAGAGAGAGAGAGAGAGAGAGAGAAAGAGGCAGGTGCATCACGGTGACACTCCCTCGATAATTCTTCAGAGAAAGAAGGACGGATGGAAGAGAAAACGGGATGAAGGGGGAACAGAGAGAAAAATGAGAGGGAGAGAGAAGAAGAAAGAGAAGGGAGCGAGAGAGAGAGAAAGAGAGAGAGAGAGAGGGATCCAAGTCACGAGTGTTATGTCTGGAGCTCGTTTATGCTACTTCGAGCTCTCTCATTCGGTACGGAAGGGGAGAGTTTCGAAAAGTCCGTCGTCGTCGTCGTCGTGGCAGCGTGGGGTCCGAGAGACCCCAAACGACAATCTTTTACTTTTTATCCTTTCTTAACTCCGACGAGAGAAAGTTACGTCGGTCCTTTCGCGCGTTCACCGACGAACAACGCGATAGGAGGAGGATAAAAAAAAAAGAAAAAGGAAAAGAAAGAAAAAAAAAAGAAAAAGAAGTCTATGAATAGAAATGCAAATAAAAGCGATCCATATTGTTATGCAAATGGCCCCTTGTAGGTATTACTCGCGGCCAAATCCAGAAGCGATCCCACTTTGGCAAGTGTACGTGAAAGTTCCTCCTCCTCCTCCTCCTCCTCTCTGAAAAACCCCACCCTTTTCCACCCACCCTCCTTTTTTTTCCTAATCGAGTTTTATAGTTCGCACTCTTTTCCTTGTTGCAAAAGAGGAAAATCGTAATCGGTCGATCCATAAATCGATAGATAGATATATATATATAGATCGATCCATAGATCAATTGGATTATTTTAAAAGAAATATTCAAAATCTGAGAGATTTTATCGAACTTGATCAGTGATTCGAGTGAGCAAACGAACGAACGAAAATAATAAAAAGTGCATAGGTCTTTCGCGAACGGTTCGTTAACGGAGATAAATATTTATGAGAAAGAGAGAGATAGAGAGAGAAAGAAAGAGAAAAAGAATGCACGATCGAAATCATCCCGCGGTCCCAGTCATTTGGATTAGCGCGTCCTCGCCGCGCGACCAACGGGAAAATAAAAATAATTAATTTTCCGGAAAATAAATATCAGCCGCGTATATGCATAATTCATAAATCGGAAAGGTCGAATTTGTACGTGGGCCCGGTTGTATCATACATAGGATACGCGCTACGTTTTCGATATACATATCTATCTATTGGCGGAACCCGTACCCCCAAACCCGAATGAATAACGCGTGGCTTCGTTAAACTGTATATTTCATCGACGTGTCTCTTATTCTCGATGAAATATTCCGATTTTGATTCGGCCCATCAATCGAATTCGTTCGTTCGTTCGTTCGTTCGACTATTCGTGTTTTAAGAATAAAAGAAAAAATAAAAAAAGTAAGAAAGAAACACAAAAGATATCTTTATATTCGTAATTTTCTTATCAATATAAACAAAAAAAAAAACACGTTTTAATATTATCCGTAAGGTAAATGTGATTTTTTTCTTTCTTTTTTTTTTGGTTAACGATATAAAGAAATTTTTCGATTATTCGATAATCTCGAATTATTAGATGTTTCTAAGAAATATATTTTCGATCATTTAATAATATATACGAAAAGTAATAACGTACGTTAAATTACTTTGCAGTACTATCTCGAAAACTTCGCGAAAGTTAATTATGAAATTCGAGTAGACAATGAGACGCTTATCGTTTGATTGGCTTCGCGACCGTGACAGTGTATACGTATATGCGTGTACGTGTGTGTACACTTCGTATCTGATAAAATACTGTTCCGCGGATCGATCACGCGTATCACGAGAAACGCTGACGATTTTACGAAGGATCGATAAGAGGCGTAACCGATAAAAAAAAAAAAAAAAGAAAAAAAAGAAAAAGAATGAGAGAGATAGAAAACAAGAAAAAGAAACAAATTCTTTTCCAATTTATACACACCATATATTATACATAAATAAAAAGCATACATTTAAGCGATTCTTTTAAGCATCCTTCCTTTTTCCAATGGTCACCGATATAAGAAAATGTTGACAATGAAAACTGAAGAACAAATTATCTTCATTTAAAGTTACGTAATTTTCTGAACGTTCATGCATAAATTTAATTTAGCAAGCCTAATATACGATGCAAAAGAAACACAGAAATAAAATGTCTCAAAACTATTTAGTGGTTTCGATGTAATTCTTTCGAACTTTAATTTATTGTTTCATTACATAGTGTAGTACGCATCGTTTCCCAAACAACATCTCAAACCAAACAAACATTTCAGACTTGGTTAACCAACTATCTCGTCTACGGTGCAAACTTTCATAAACGTTCTATGAGAACCTAAGAGAACTATCGAAACATCTTTTTCACTACCTTCGTAAACAAATGATTAACGATGATTGTAACAATTAATCAAATTGGATATAGTGACAAATTCCTTGTAGAACATTAATCCCTCGTCACGTTCCTAGTAACTCTCTTCTTCTCTCGATGAAAGATGACGAAAGATACTTTTTATTGATTTAACGTACAATCACGTACTTCGATTATATTTAATACGCTTAATTTGATATAACAAAATCGAAGATAATTCATGAAATTGACTGATCGTGTCTCTCATTCTAGATAAAAATTAATTAAATCTTCTACAGAGAGAATATACAGTTAGATATAAAATTTAATAAGATGAATTATATATGAAACAAAAATATCTATTGATTTTTGTACATGTTATATTTCCTTACAATTAAATTGTTTCACGAATGAATAAACTTTCATATGGTTTCAAAATTTTCTAAAGCGATTTAGTATTACAGAGATTACTCAGAACAACTATGTTAACACATTACCTCTTCATAAAGCAGTATAGATTATGACAGTAATTTTGTAAAAAAGAAAAAACAGCAAATGATATGAGATAATATATATAATTAGGATTTTAAAACGTTCGGGCATAGAACTAAGTTCCGTTATTTGAAAATGATGTTGTAAATTCGATTGTACCTTTTTTTAATAATTTCTCAAACTGTACTGAGAGATTACATTTAAAATAAAATCAATCAAATCAAATGACCAAAAACCAATACTGTACTGTTAAAAATAATACGTATGGTCATCTTACGGCACAGAGTGAAAGAGATAGAAAGATAGAGTATGAGACGTGGTTGAGAACCACTTTTGGAGGCAACGCACGACGCGGCGCATCGCTTTCGAGCTGCTCCTCTGGCAGGTGTATGAAAAGGGAAAAATAAAGGAAGAAAACAACGCAAAGGCCGGAGAAGAGAGTCCCTTCCCCCGCGATGACTGCCGAGAAAAGGCTCGGATTTATGGGCTCTTACATTAATTTCGAACGATTAAACTCTAACGATTCGAATGTTTCGCTCTCTCGAAGAGGCACGTGGCGACTAAAGAAAAAGGAGAAACGATAACGACGATGACGATGACACGACGATAATTTTCATCCTTTCGGAAAAATCTAAACGATCATTTCCTCCTTTTCCTTTTTCTTCTTCTTCTCAAGTTTTACCGATCTTTAAAAATTAAATCGTCCAATGATCATTTTCTCGATATTATTCACTTATATATAACAAATCAATTTCCTTGAAAATGATATTGACGAAACATGAGAACCATTCGGATCCCTACGAGATAACGTTTGTAAGTTAGTATGTATATACTGCATTCGTTCGAGAAGAAAAAGAAGAGAGAGAGAGAGAGAGAGAGAAGGGATGGAAAATATAAGAAGAAAAAAAAAAGAAAGAAAAAGAAAATAGAACGATGCTCTCCAGCTCTTTTAGTTCGGAACTTCGACGTGGCAGCACCGTCCAGGGCACTGACAGTCAAGAGAACCAAAACACGACGGTCGACTCTCCTCTAGAGTAAACTGCGAGACTGAGATAGTCAAACGCGCGAGATCGACGAAGAGGAGAGAAAAAGAGAGAGAGATAGACAGACAGACAGATAGATAGATAGATAGATAAATAGATAGATAGATAGAGAGAGAAACGATATAGAGCGAGAAAGACAAAGGTAGGAGGGGAAGAGAGCTCGATCGAGCGACGACGAGACGAGATGAAGAGAGCGGGTGTGAGAGAGAGAGAGAGACAGAGAGAATGAGAATGAGAAGAGAGGGAAAGAGAGGCAGGCAAAGAAAACGAAAGAGGAAGGAAAAAGAAAGAAGATACATTTTTGCCTTCGACGACGATGAGACACTACTACTCGTCTCTACGTCGACGCGCGCGTGGAAAAGCAAGACAAAACGGCGCACGGCTCTTTCGATTAGAGCATGATGAACGAAAGAGAAAGAGAGAGAGAGAGAGAGAGATAGAGGCAGAGAAAGATAGGGTGAGAGATCGAGAAACTGACAGAGAAAAAGAGAGGCAGAGAACGACTAGTAATGACGTTTCTTATTTAAGTATAAGATAAAATCAACACGAAATAACTGACACAACGCAACCATTTCTACCGAAGATGACAACGATGATGACAATGACAATGACAACGACAATGACAACGACAACGACAACATCGAGGAGATGAACGAAGGTTCGTCTCTCACCTAACAAGGGACGACGAGGAAGGGAAAATAGGAAGGTGAGAGGGGGAAGTCGGCAGGCGGGTGAGCGAGCACCCAGAGGATAGGGGAGGGGGGATAGTACAAGTTCGCGGACGGCGAGACTCACCGGGTTGCTTGTTGGCGATCTTGTTGAAGCAATTTTGAAAGACCTCGTAGAGATGCATCGGCTCGTCGTCACTGGCCGCCATGTTTTTACAATACGAGAAAACTAGCGTGGATGTCCGTGGTCGAGGCGAGTGGGCACGGTTTCGCGGTGCGGCCGCGCGCGGAGCCACCCTCCTCCCGGTACGGTCACGCACACTACTGAAGCGGACCGCTTCACGGATGGCGATCTTATACCTCGAATCTGCTGACCTCTAGCGGTTAACGTTTAAGCGCCACCGTTCGGTGAGCGCCACATTCAAATACATTATCTCTCTTCTGATCTACAATTAAGTGTATTTAAATATATTTTATATTTGTTCTCTTTTTTATATATCTCTTATTCTTTTTTTTATTTTTTTTTTTTATCTTAATTTATATTTTCAAACATAAGTGTGTGTGTGTGTGATCGTAAATAATTTATTTGGACATTGCGTTACATTGTTATAAAGAATTTTATTTGCAAATCTGCAGATAAAAGTAGTCGTACAGAATAGATCTACAAGTATAATATATTAAATCTGTTTGTATATATATAATTTATCATATATACAATTAATTAAAATACATGGTTATATTACGAAGTATTTTATATACAATTAATCGAAACATTTAACGCGATTTTAAAAATATTACTTGTTTGTGTTAGACCATATGCATGTACGTAATTAATAATAATGATAAGAAACAATATCATTTGTAACAGTATTAATTATTGTTATTAACGGCTCGACGTAAATAATAATATTCTATAAGAAATAGGGTAAAATATTTTATCGAAAGTATAATCTGTTAAAATGTAACTTGGCACTATAGTTACATTTAAAATCTGATCGATTATGTTCGCACTGGTATGTATCTTTGATAATATTTAATTACATTTTCGTTTGTTTGTCGCCTTGATAGAAGAAGTAATGGAAATATATTATCATATGAGATTCATAATATTATTGTTTAAGCTTATGTTAAGTGATCCGCTTGCAAAAAACAAATCCAAGATTGAACATTATAAGTTCTTACAATATGTACCATAAAAATAATCTAGATTCCAACGAAATCAGAATTTTGAGGTATCGAGTGAGATATGTCCTCGTAATCCTGTCGAGCTATACCTGCAATGTAAAAGAAATCATATTATCTTATACTATTAAAATTACAGTAACATTCACTTCCAAAAATACAATTTATAATAAAGCACATTGAAATAATAGCAAATAATTCAAGCACAATCATAAGCTATCATAAAATACCATAAACATAAACAAAATATTCACAAGCCAATGATAACAATAAACAATACTTTACGTAAAATTGAAGCGTTCACCATGCTCATACTTATAGCAGACAATTGTCGAAGCGATAAAAGGCTACCAAATGCACATCTGTATCCTATGGACTACTGACCCATGGGAGGACAGGATGTAAACATTGTAGCAAGACTTCCACCTCTTGCTTGTCCTATCCGCAATAGATATATACTCGTGACAACACGCACGATCAGGTTTATTATCATAAACGCTGCACTAAACTTCTCAGACGCATCTACAAGTTGGTGCGATCAGATACATCTTCTGCTTGGGCAGGATAATAAACAATTTGTAATTTTTACACATTGTCTATTAGTCACGCATACGACTTTCTGAACATACTTACATGCTAGACCAATTGGAAAGTAAACAGATAAAGTCACTATGTCGAAAAATATTGACAATACGTTTATGAAGAGAGCCTATAAAAATAAAATTAATACTTTAGCTTGTATAAAATTATTAACACTAAACGTATCATGATCGATCAAACGACTGATTATAAAATTTTTGGCAGCATTTCTTACAAGTTATAGAGCTATTTGATAAATCAAGAATTCTTAGTGCATAAATGGTATATTTTTTGCTATACACGCATCGTAAAATACATGACTTTTTGAAGATGAGTCATTTGATCTACTGTGATAGAAATAGTTACACATAAAGTATCAGTACATTTAGTGTTGATGATATTTGTAACATTAATTTTCAGTGATAACTAATAATGTGTATTAAATGAAACTATTTATTATTTATCATAACTTACAAATTGTAATGGTTCATCTGATTCAATGCTGTGCACAGCCCACAGTAGGCAGATAAAAAATAGTAAATTGTAGAACATCGCAGATCTTGGGCACCAATGTCCTTGAATACCCCTATTAAAAAGTATTTGATATTATCTTTATATAAAAAAATATTACTATTATTTAAATATTAACTTAGAGCGTATAATGCAAGAACATAATTGCAAGATTTGGAAATAATATTAAATTTGTAATTACCATGTTACGAGAACCAGATGAATTGCAAATATGACCTAAAAAATATATATAAAGACATGATAACTGTCATATTTATTTACCATTAAATAAGCATTATAATCAATGAAAAAACTTGTCTAACAACTCATGTAATCATATCATGGCATTTTTACTTTACATAACTAAATCACATAACGTATGGATATTATTCAATCAACTAACTACAAATATATTATTTTAATACAAAATATTAGTATATATTCTTCCATATATATATATCTTCATTATTATTAATATTTAATAAAATATAAAAGAGGTGTCTCTCTCTAACATAAATAACAGATAAAACGCCATAATGCACTTAAAGTATGATATGATAAGAAATATAGGATGACTTTATCACAACAAATATGATAATGATATAATGAAATATTTATAAGGATAATAAGTATTATTATTGTACTGCTATATAAAACGTTTACAAATAAATATAAAAAATACTAGAACAAAATGCATTTATACGACTATTAATATTCATTATATTTACCTTTAATGGGAAATGCGATATACTAGATAAATCTGGCATTTTTATGCAGTTAAAGTCTACGTGCCTTTCGTGAAAACAATTGCTTTCTTATTCCTTTTAGAGCGCTAAATACAACACTCTTTCGTATCTGTCACTAAACTACTTTGTCTCTTTTCCTTTCTATCAGCACTTCATAATGATATACACAGAATTAAGTATTGCGTATGTAAACGCCTTTTACGTTTACTGCCATCTGACATAGTTTTTCAAAACTTCGTTTAAAATTAGAAGCTAACCTTACTTACGTGTAAAACATCGATATTAGTAATCAATAGTACGACCTTACTTACACCCACTCTATTTGACGTAAATTTATACAAAATTTATAAACATAGCATCAAAGTTACTATGAATATTGAAAAAATATCTTTTTTGTTTTTAAATAAATCATTTTTAAAAATGTATTAATATCAAAAGAACTACATAAGAACAAAAATTATAATAATAATTAACTGTATTTTTTTAT
Organism: Polistes canadensis; assembly: GCF_001313835.1. Classification (NCBI taxonomy): domain Eukaryota; kingdom Metazoa; phylum Arthropoda; class Insecta; order Hymenoptera; family Vespidae; genus Polistes; species Polistes canadensis. The sequence goes on along the minus strand of NW_014569766.1, from coordinate 163,996 downwards.
CAATAAATAATAATTATCTCTTTTTATTATAAAAAGAAAAAATTGAATTTAAATAAATCATAGTTGTTATTTATACTGTAACTACTGAATGAATATAAATAAATATATAAGTTTCATTAAAAAATAAAATTGTTAATTGTCAAGTGAGAAAGTTTTATGCACCTATATATAAAATTTATGTTAATTATAATGTATTGTTTTTTACAAACTTCAATGTAAATATTGTCAAGCTAATGAAGTTAAATTTAATGTTAATTGTTTATTAAATTTTGTATCATTATTTAATAGAATAAATATACGTCGGTATGAGCGCTACGATCTTTTTCTAACCAGTCGATAATGCAGTGGATGATACAAAAGTTATTAGAGGTCTCTGAACTTAAATACTTTCAAAAATCTTTAAGTAAATATTTTCTCATTTACGAAACACATATATTATTATTTGTGATACGTATTTTCACATGTTTCGCAACTTTGATAATTAAGATGACGTCACAGTATACTTCATTACTAAAACGTACTGATTATTGTCTATTCTAAAGTATTCGACATTGTTGAATGAAAATTTCGTGTATAGATCATGTTACGAAGAGGATTTTTATCTTTAAAACATGTTAGGTTACTTAGGAGAAATTATCATGATGCACCTGTCATTGGAACATCACAAGATACAAAATCATCTACTTTCCAAGTAAGAATAATGTGAAGTATTTATTTAAACAAAAGTAAAACAATGTAAACATCTGTTAACTTTAAATACTCGATTATCTATATTATAGTAATATTGAAATTCATTATCATTCTTTTCTTTTTATACAAATATGATAGTAATATTATTACAATAACTTTTAGATCAATATTAAATTAAAGATATTTCAAATTAGATTTTACATTGTTATAATGTTACGAGATAAGTATGTTGTGTTAACATGTGTGGGAATATTTGATTAACACTTGCAAAAATAATATATATATAGAAAAATAATATTAATTTGATATTAAAAAGTATTTGACAAAATTTTAGGAGAATTATCTACAAATGAAAATACTAGTAGATGAATTGAAATCTATTGTAGAAAAAATAGTAGAGGGTGGGGAACGTAAAGCCATAGATAAACATTTAAGCAAAGGAAAATTATTACCAAGAGAGCGTATCAATGTACTTCTAGATAAGGGTTCTCCTTTTCTAGAATTTTCGCAATTGGCAGGATACCAGATGTATGAAAAAGAAGAAATACCGGCTGGTGGAATAATAACTGGTATTGGTAGAGTAGAAGGGTAATTGAAATGCTTACAATTAATTGATACGTTACAATTATACTCATTATTAACTAATAATTACTTCATATAGGAATGAATGCTTAATAATTGCAAATGATTCTACAGTAAAAGGTGGCACTTATTATCCAATTTCAGTAAAAAAACATTTGCGTGCACAAGAAATAGCAGAAGAAAATAGATTACCTTGTATATACCTGGTTGATAGTGGTGGAGCAAATTTACCATATCAAGCTGATGTATTTCCTGACAAAGTACATTTTGGTAGAAGTTTTTATAATCAAGCTAATATGAGTGCTATGGGAATTGCACAAATTGCTGTAGTGATGGGAAGTTGCACAGCAGGTTTGATCTATTTATTAATTTAACTTTTACTATCTGTATTTCTTCAATATCATTTGATTTATTGTACTAAAGGTGGTGCATATATTCCTGCAATGGCAGATGAAAATATTATTGTTGGAAATCAGGGTACTATATTCTTGGGTGGTCCACCATTAGTGAAAGCATCTACCGGAGAAGAAGTTACACCAGAAGATTTAGGAGGAGCAGCTCTACATTGTCGGTAATTAGAATACATACATATTATTATGTATATTTCATTTAGTTATCATTTCACATCTTGTAATCTTAACATTTCAGAAAGACTGGAGTGTCGGATTACTATGCTGTCGATGACACTAATGCTTTGTACCTAGCACGACGAGTTGTTAAAAATCTAAATCGTATTCCTCCCATGGATGTAAAAATTGATTCAAAAGTGGAACTACCAGTACACGCTGTTGATGAACTTTATGGCATAGTTGGTACCAATTTAAAACAACATTTTGATGTACGGGAAGTTATTGCAAGAATTGTTGATGGATCAAGATTTCACGAGTTTAAAGCATTATACGGGGAGACACTGGTTACTGGATTTGCTAACATTTATGGTTATCCTGTAGGAATCATTGCAAATAATGGTGTACTCTTCTCTGAAAGTGCATTGAAAGGAGCACATTTTGTGCAATTGTGCGCGCAAAGAAAAATACCTCTTCTGTTTTTGCAAAACATTACAGGTTAATCTATAATACACATATACTACAATTAATTTTAATTTAACTTATTTATTGTTTATTTGTAATTAATATATATGTTTGTATGTTTATAATGTAGGATTTATGGTAGGTAAAGATGCAGAAGAAGGTGGTATTGCTAAAAATGGTGCAAAAATGGTAACAGCAGTAGCATGTGCAAAGATTCCCAAAATTACCGTGCTCATTGGAGGTTCTTATGGTGCTGGAAATTATGGTAATTTTGTTTATTACATTTGCGATGTATGTGTATGTATAAGAAAGAAATCTTTAATACATTTCTTTTGATATAGGCATGTGTGGGCGTTCTTATTCTCCTCGTTTTTTGTATTCCTGGCCGAATTCTAGGATTTCTGTGATGGGAGGAGAACAAGCTGCCAACGTAATGGCTCATATTTCTAAAGAAAAGCGTCTTCGAGAAGGCAAAGAAGTATAATTTCAAGTTTTTGTATTTACTTTACTTAAAAATATAAATTTTACTTACATTTCATATTATAGTTGACGGAAGAAGAAGAAAAGAAAATTAAAGAACCAATTATTAAAAAATTCGAGGAAGAAGGTCATCCATACTACTCGAGTGCTAGGTAATCTATACTTATTTTTAATGCTACATAAGTAAATAAAAAGAAAAAAGAACATGCGAAAGATTTATAAATTATATTTTCAAAGAATATGGGATGATGGAGTGATTGATCCAGTTGATACTAGAACAGTGCTTGGATTAAGTCTAGCTGCCTGTTTGAATGCTCCCATACCGGAAAGCAAATTTGGTATTTTCAGGATGTAATATATTCTAGGATATATTTTTATATTAGACATTTATCTATACGTTCATAAAAATGTATATTTATATCTGTTATAGTATATATAAGTGTTATGAAATTTGACAACGAGTCAACAACTTCCAACTATTTCGTGATCTTTTAGTTTTCAGAAAAAGTTCAAAGAAATGTATAAAATTATTGAAAAAAAAAAATATATATTTTTGAAATCGGTAAATTTGGAAGTTGTTGATCTAGACCAAAGAAAGATCTCTATTTTTATATGACAATATTTTATGTATAAAAATATATAGAACATTCCATAAGTTCAAACTATAAATCTATGAATAAAATTTCCAATTGAAATTCTCTCTCTATATATAGGAAATGTGCATGACATTAGCGTCGCCTAGTGTCCGCAACTTATCGGCATCTGTCAAATATTTGCAGTATGAAAATTGTTGAGTTAATTACAAGCAATTTTACAAATTTTTCTGTTATTCCATTCCTTTTACATCGACCTTATTGTTCTTGTTTTATTTTTGTTACAGAAATGTAAGTATTATTGATTTTTTCGGTACAATTTTATTGCACGAATTTAAATGTTTAACAAAATATTCATAATTAATTCTATATATATATATATATATATATATATATATATTTATTATACCTACAAATTTTTACCCATACAAATTCTTGTGTGTATTTTTGATCATCTTACCTCTTTTCCTACATTATGTTACGTGTTGTTTAAGGATTTTTCTAATTCTCAAACAGTGTTTTAGTGAAACCACGTTGTAAATAATTTCCTAATTCTTGAGTCGTGTTATAGAGCGAAATCACGTTATAGAAGTATGTGTATACGGGGATTATCTGTATTTCTATTTATATGTACTTCTTTTCATTATTGAAAAATATTGGAAATATATATATTTATATATAATAAAAACTAAAAAATCAATTAAGGTCAATAAAATAGACAGTAAATTAGTGACAGAGAATATATCACACATATGTGTAGTATTTAAATCGTGGTATCAGCCTTCGCTTTATTTTTACTTATGTTACAGTTAAGCTATAGTTATACCGATAATAATTAGCCATAATTATTTAATATCGTATAATAATTAAGTCATGTTAAAATATTATACCCCGTCACACGACTAGGTTTTTGGCTTTCTCCGTTCGCAAAGGCCAATTTTCTCGTGACGATCAATCGTAGAGAGAGTAGATCATGTAAATGTAAAAATTGTCTAAGAAAACACAAGAAGAAATGTATAGAAGAAAATTCGGCAGTCGCAGAACGGAGAAATCTCGTGAGTTTTCATTCTAAGTTATATATATATATATATACTTAAAATGAAACTTCTTCCCTTAACGCACCTTAACATCCCTTTATCACTGCCATTTAAACGATATTTATTTTTCATTATCACATAAAATCATATTGTATCGTTTAAGAGCACGGTATCGTTCGCGTTGAATGCCTATTATCATTTCGAATACGCCCTTTCATACGATACTTTATAATATAACCCGTGTTTGCTAAAAAAACAAAATAAAAAAAAAAAAAAAAAGAGAAAGAGAAAGAAAAAGGAATGAAAAATTTATTAGAAATTACACGTGTAATCTCTATAACGTTTAAAAACCCTTATTAATTATAAACCCTTTCGTGTCTATCTCTTATGTTTTTACATAAGAAAAAAAAAAAAAAAAAGAAAGAAAAAGTAGACATTGCACCTTAAGATTACACCATTTCACTTGAAAACTTAGATATCCCGTAATTTCGTTTTATTTACAGTCAATGTGTAATATTTACTTTTCGTTTTATAGGACAGTGTAGAGAGAGGCGAGGAAGAAGATGAAAAGTCCAAAGGTCGTCGCAACGTTAAACGAATCAGCAGCATTAGTTTCTATCTCGGTGAGCTTGTATTTGAACTGTTCTCTGACCTCTTCTGCTATGATTGGTCTTTCCTCTATTCTGACCGTCGTCGGTGCTGATTGTTCTTCTTCTGCGATCACTGCTCTTTCCTCGGTTCTATTCTTACCTTTTCGAATGAACTCCGATAGAACTGTGCGTGAGTATCATTAGAAGAAAATGGATTTAACGAGGATCTTGAGATGATTAATTGATCGTTCTTACGTAGAGTGAAGAGTGGTTTACCTTGATCTATCATTACGTCGTCCTCGAAGTCGACCTTGATGAAGGTAGACATGGTCACTTCGAACAATTTATTCTTATCCGTGTTCGACGATGCTATTGCTCTTTTCTTCCTACCGAACCCTACCTGTCCGTTACTGCATTCAATCTAGAACAGAAATGGTTCAATATGTAACGATAAAAATAAACATATTTATTTCGTTGTTTCTCATACGATTATTTCATCTTGGAATAATTCAATGAGAAATGTCTAAATAACGAAGCTAGAAGCAAATGGTTTAACCCTCTATAATCTCGTGTGATCCTACAATTACATATCGATATTTGGTCATTTATTGCCTAAATTTTTTAGCTTGAAATATAGAAGTATATCTATAATTTTGGAAAATCCACAATTCATTATTAATTTGTATTTGTTGTTTTACATTTTATAAATTCGTTTATAGTCACGAAAAAATTCGGTCTATAGAGGGTTAAATTTCTTTGAATAGTTTATTGAGAATAAATATTAGACAAAGAGAAGAAATATTTATGAAGCATTTTTTTTTATTGTTTAATTAAATGGTTTTATTATATTATAATTATCTTGTCTGTGCCAAAACTTACCCCTAGACATTTGTCCAAGCAAACATTAACCGTACCACGGAACTGTACGTAAGTACTTTCAGGGAACTTGAAAGCACGGAACTTTGCGGTAAGAAAATCACCATTCACGGTGTTAAAATTCTCGAATAGATATGGATCCACAGAACATCTGACAGTAAAATGGATGAAGTCGTTAAACATTTTGTTTTTACATACTTAAAAACGTGACTACTAAAACAATTCATTTTATACTCACCCATTGATGATTATCGTTTCTTCTTGCGTCTTTGTGTCGGTGACTTGCATATAAGTCACCAACAATCCGTAGATCGGTGCTGACTCATTGTCCAGAAAAATTTCCATTTGTAAAGGAGTACCAGGACTGACATTAAGTTCACCGGTAACCAAGGTTCCACCTTGTTTTACACCCACGCCTAGAATCGGAACGGGTGCCGAGACTGAGATTTCACCTCGAACTTCAATGATGCTAAAACGACAGGTAAGCTCTTATTTAATTTCGATTTTGTTTTTTTTGTGATAAAGTAAAATTGACAATAAATAACGCTCGTTGATTTTGATTAAACTTTTTTCTAATTATTTATTTTATTTTCAATAAATTTTTCAAAAAAAAAACGTATCATTCATTTTGTCAAAACCAGATCTTTCGTAATTGAATTGTATTATAAAGTATACACCCACAATTTTGTAAAATTGACGAGTAAATGAAAATATGTATTTTGTGGTATACATCATAAAAAATTTGATAATTAAAGAGCTGACAAGGGAGATGATTTTTGGGTATATACATTCGTATCATTCAATCAATAAAAATAGGACAAAAATTGTTAGAAAATAATAATCATGACTTTAGTAATTGTGCACATTAAGTTCGAAAACTGTCATATTGACGGATATCCTGTAAACCTAATGTTAATAGTAGAAAAAAAATATTTGCACAAAAATAGACTATTACTTATCGATATTCATGAAACACTTCTAATGTCGTCGAATTTCTTTTAGAGAACTACCGTTCATCGCGTAAACGTGCGGAACGACGACTATTCAAACTGTGAGTCTCGATCATCAGATTCTATTGCACGAAACGACGAGCATCTGTTGGACAAGACCGTTGCGTGCATCGAGAATAGAACAAGTAGGATAAACTACCAAGAGACTAGCATCTACTTTATATATAAGTTTATTTTTTATTTTTTTTTGTTTCAATAAAATAATCGCACATGCTGTTTCTAAAGTAAGTCTCAGACTGATGAAGTTACGAAAAAAAAAAAAAAAAAAAAAAAAAAAACATTGGATCAAGACTCGCACCGGAATAATTCGATGAATTTTGCCAGATGTTGAAGAAAAAGAAAAAAAAAAAAAAAGAATGAGTAATTTTCATCGTTCCTTGTCTAGAAACTCGCAGTCATCCGAAACGGTCGATGTTGGTAATCGTTTCGCGGTTAGACTTTCTGCTTTATCGAGATAACGACGAAGGAAGAAGAAGAAGAAGAAGTACTTTCGTGTACCGTTAAGAAGAGATAAATTCGTTATCGTGTCGTGCGAGATTCCCGAAAGTCGAAACCTTACCTAAACGGGGTAATTAACGTCAGATTTCAATGGGGGATTTCAATTCTCCGGGAAAACGAATCTCTTATCGAGTTTCAGAGAAAAGTACGTTCTTTTGATCGCAACACAACGGGTCTACCAACTACGTCTTTGCGAAACCCTGATTATTTGACAATAAAGTCCTTACGGTTTGTTCCTTAGTTACACGTCGGAGTAACGGAGTCTTCTCAATGACGGAGGGAAAAACATGTGACTATCGTTAGAATTATATTCAGGGTGGTCGAAATTATAATTAACATTGTCGTTTGAAAATGTATCAATATTTCAACTAGATTCTGATATAGACAGTAAGAAATATACTATATAGATTATTTGTAAATAATTATTATTAATTTAAAGGGGGGAGGGGTGATTTCAAATGACTAAATAAATTGGTTTTATTAAAAGGATTATTCATCACAAATCGAACGAATATTAAATATCAAATACTATGATAGTTAATTCAAGACTTATAATTAACGAAATATTTTATAATAAGTTGTTTCGAAGATAAAGAGAAAAAAAAGAAGTAAAATTGATTTTGAAAATTTTGAAACCTATTTCACATATAAGAAAAGTTGATACGTAATTATTGATGACCCTGTCCCCTTCTCTGCCTCTTTGAAACCAAGGAATTTTTTATTTTTAATTTTTCAGTAGACGTATTATTTAAAAGCAATTTAAGGTATGTAAGTTACACGAATCACGCTGTATAATAATAATTAAAATTAAAGATATTCAATAGAAAAAAATATGAAAAGGATTATCTCATGATCAGAATTTCATAAATCATTATTCAGCACTCTTAAATTATTTCGAAGATGAATGTTAGCAGGGTTCGGCGACCTCGACAATTCTCGCATGTAGAAAAAAAGATTATCGTTTCATCAATATCGTTGGAAGCAAAGTTCCTTTAAATAAATTATCGAGATAGCTTACAAAGCAGGCGCCCGTATCCATCTATACCTCGTACTTTATTTCCTCGTCTGAAAGCGAGCAAAAAACATTCTTATATTTTTTAGGCACAACCGCAGGGAGTGTCTTATCCAATCGTCATCGCAAAAAAAAAATATTTATAGAAATGGAATGTTTCAATTTTATTTGAAATTCTGCACGAATCGTGACGTTTTTTTTAAATATATATGCACTTATTTGATTTGTTATTATAATTATAAAAACAAATTGATCGAATAAAAGGTAATAAATTTGTATACATATTAAAAAAAAATGAAAAATGTTAAATATATTATTTACAAATGTTTAAAATACCGATAATCTTATTATAAATATTTCCAATGTGAAATATAAATGAAATTTTGTTTAACCAATTTTATAATTTAATTTACATATCAACATAACTAGTCGAACAGTATTTGCGTTCGTATTTTCTCGTGAGTTCCCCCCATTATCTCAAAGGATCTAGGTAAAGATCACGCGGAACGCGCCTTCGACACGGCACTTTCCTCTTTTCCAGGACACGGAGAAAGCGAGTGATTGAGAATAGAGGTCGACGTACTCGAACAACGCAACTCGTCCGGCAGAAATTACGTGGGAGGACTGTGGGAAGAGATTTAAATCGAACTACTTTTCGATACAAAAGCTATTGCAATATAATGGCTAAAACGAAGACAATAAACTTCCCGGTTTTTTTGAGATTTCATGTCGCATAATATGATAGAAAACGAAAATTTATGTACAAATATAGAAACAACAACTTTGTTGTCAGCACATCGTAAGAAGATTATTTAATTTAAAAAAGAAAATTAAAAAAACCTATTTTCTTTTTTATATTACCGATATTAATATAACAAAATCGTAACATCAAAGAACAAAAACAGGTTTGAAAGTGCAGTCTATATATCGAAATTAATAATTAACAAAAGAAATTTTTGTCTATTTTCAAGGGATGACACTTTCTTGTTAATTGATTTTCGTTTATTTTCTTATTTATAAATCGAATAGAAAATAAAAGAAATAAAAATAAAAGAAAAATGTGAAAAGAGTAAAGAACTCACTCCTGCTCTTGAAATCCTTCCGGAAGGACGCTACGCCGTACCGTCGTATGATTGGTTGCGATGGCGTCTCCAGGTTGCACGACTACTTCGGTGATAACACACTTTACCGTGAAGGTGTGCTTGCTGGAATCCGCTGGCTCCTCCACTATTATCCGATGATAGTACACCTTCTGACCCTGTATATCATTATCCAGATGTAATTTTACTCGAATCTACTCTAGCAACGGTTAGACGTACAAGACCGTGAAGGGTGAACATGCTAGGGAGAGTAGTATACTAAAAGGAGAGATTAGACTAACTGTGGAAACAATGAAAGGAGTCATTGACAATCTTTATTCATCTCAGTCGTTAATAAATATGTGATATAACAACCGGTGATGTTATGTGTATCCACTTTCGATCATGGAGGTTCATTCACGACAGAAATAACATTTGTTCATTTCTTCTTAATTTATTAAGAATTACTCTTTTAAATTAACACTAGCGTATTATACGATTTAATTCAATTTATAAAAATATATATTACATTTGAAACCTTTCGATCTCCTAATTTCAATTATAGTTTGTATCTATCATAAATAAAGTTCTGTAGTTCCTGGTGCCCAACTATTGTCGGCTTTTAATATACTCGTAACAATCGTTTGAGTTCTGTGTTTTTTAAATTGTTTATATTTATTTCTATATACGACATTGTCTTTTTTAATTCTTACGTATAGACAAAAAAAATATCTACATTTTGCAATAATTTTTGTACGATAAGTAAATGAATGATATCTACTCCTATATAACGATAAAATAAAATAAGATTATCAAGTTTTCCTTTTTACTTACCGTAACTTTATTAACGACCCTCGTGATGCCACATCGTAGCATGTCTTGTTCTAATAACGATAATCTGAACGTGGCGACTCCATCGCTGAGTTGTGGCTTGCAGGTTGCGTCTGAAAACCGAAAGAGAAAAATAAACGTTCGAGATAGCAGGTAGGTAGGTGGGTAGTAGTAAGTTGGAAGACCTCGTTACTCGTGAAATTAATTGTTGATCCGTTAATGACGCTTCTATTTGATCGATATACATTACCTGGATAGTCCTTTAATTGTTGAAGATATATCCTAGCTTGAGGACTACTCCTGACGATGTCAACTTCCATAGACTGCTCGGAACATCTTACTTTGCTTTGAACTAGAACAGAAAAGATTGAAAAAATAAAAACACTTATAATATATTATAAAATTATAATAATAACACTCTTCTCTCTTTTGATTGAATCGGTCAAAAATTTACGATCTTATCCTATTCGAATTATATTTATTTCATGATACCGAAGTACATTTAATTGTATGTTCGGATGATCATGGAATAGAAGGCGGTTACGAACATCGATAGAAATCGAAAGACGACCCTAAACGATCTAGAGTCATGATCTTATCCGAGTACGGAAGAAGAGCTTAGCCGTACTCGATCCGCCGGTATATACTACGATAATTGCCCCATAAACTCGTGAACGTCTCGACCTTGAAAAACCAATGGAGGCGTATTTCTCGCGTGACGTATATATCAAACTAAGCCCCAACACCGACGTTTATTCGTAAAACTTCGATGATGAATAGTTTCGATATAAGACAATATCGAGATCTATCTAATATACCACTATCGTAAAAACTTTATTAACGAATAATGGATTTTTCTTTTATATATACCTGCAGAATAATATCAAAAAAGCAATTTGTAAAGGTGATAACACGAATTCTTATTGTTAGATATTATTAACGCATGTAATAAGAATACTTGATAGGAAAGTAAAATGTATGTTATATATATATACATAGAAATTTACATAAGAACGTGGGAAGCGATTTAATAGACCGTACCACCATCATCGGTTAATTTCTCATTCTCATAATATTACCTTCATAAAGAGTTATATTCGCGGCAAAAAGTAGATGTTAAACCAGTTTGCAGTTATAAAGTAACGCGAATTAGCGACATTCCTTTCGAATAAATATATATATATAGGTATATATGTGAGTATACATTGTAGCGAACGCGAATCGTTCGATGATTGTACGCCTTGGGCTAATTTAATTTTGATCGAACGATAAGCTTAGTCGGCGAGTTCCCTTCTATTCTATTGAATGTATGTAAGTACCTCTAGGTAGAGAAATATACCTACTATGGTTCGTGAGTTTTGGAAAAAAAACAAAAAACAAAAGAATTGAAGAATAAAAAATATGGAAGAGTAATAGATGGTTCGGAGCGCCGAAAGCTTTTGATCCTAGCAACGACCTATATTAATTTTATGTTTTTAAATTGAAACGACGATTAATATGAGTAATAATTATAAAAGGGGATTTTATTATGCATTTGACGATTAGAAATAAATATCGAAGAGTAAGAGAGACAAGGATTGAGAATACATTGAATTATTTCTTTAATATCAATATGAGAATATACATTTCCTTTTTGTTTTTTTCTCTCTCTTTCTCTCTCTTTCCATTGTCGTTAATATTTAATTGCGAAAAGTTCCGGAAGATGTTAGACTTCCAACCGAGAAGAACTTGAATTTCGCTTCGGTAGGATGGTTACGCACGAGAAAACAATTTCAACGGTCTCCCCGTGGACACGATTTGGCATTAATCACCGAGGAAACGGTGCGAAAACGCAATATTTTCTCGAAACTGACATCGCGCATCTTCTCCGAACACCAACCGAGATATAATTCACGTTCAGGTATCATCGTCACGCGCGCAACACGGTGTTAAGAACTCAGAGAACGTTATCGTCCATGGCAAAGTCCTGCGGTGTGGTAGGTTTTATATACATCAAGAATTTTTTATATATTAAATGTATGCATATATATTATTCTTTTTAGGTCATTAAGTGTCATGATGATTAACGAAGAAGTAGAAAAATTTAAAAAGAATAATCATTTGTTGAAATGCCTATTAATTAAATTGTAATTATACTTAGTATCACGTCTAAAGGTATTCTACACTTTAGAGACTATTTAAATTACAATATTTTTAATCGCTATATATATAAATATACAAATATGAATTTATTACTTGACTTATCTTACATACAGTACTTTTTAAGACGATGATTTTTGTGTGATTCGGAAAAAGTCGATTCGATTTATTTGGTTTTGTATTAGATCACGAATGAAGTAGCCCTCATCGTCAAAGATATCATGGTAATCATAGTCCTCGTATTACATGATGATAAAGGTATAGAACGATCTTCTCATCATGGTTATCCGTTAGAGATGTGTGGAGTAGTATGTGTGGAAGGTACATAAAGTTCGAGATTCATGGTCTTCCGGGAGCCTTTACTGAAGATACTTTAAAGAATCATATTGTGTTGAGAGATTCTCTTATCTATTCCAACAATTAGTCTGTCACTTCGTTAAGGGAAATATACTACGAGAAGATACTCAACGTTCTATCGAGTGATCTATTATGAAAAACAAACTTGATTTTTTTCTAATAAATATACGTTATTTGACAAACCATTAAATTTTGACGATCAGTCGATTTCTTAGTCAAAGAAGATAATATTAACGTAGAATATTATTTTTCATAGTTGTATTAGCTCGTATATCGCTCTTGGCAAGTCTCCTCAATCTATGTAAATTCGTATGTAGGTATTTACTTATTCGTATATATATATATATATACATCAGTTCTTACAGGATCGTTCGATTTTGCGACGTCACGATCTCTTAACGAGACTAGCAATAAAATCCCTCCTTATTTTCTTCCGTTGGTCGTTGATAAACCATCGTTAAGATTTTAACTGACAATAGTGTCAAGCACGTACTATATAAGGTATCAATAGAAGTTAAGAATACCTCACTCTTGTAAGTAAGAAAATAAGAAAAAGCAAGAATGACTGAAAGAATTTGATTTGTGATACGATCGATAAGTATATATTCTTTAGGATATTACATACACATACATATACATATCTATATATATATATATCTAAATAGATATACCTATACATATGTAAATAGGTAGTATATTATTGTGATGAAGCCACGATGGGTATTCGCATATCTCTTTGATACGTCAATAAATTCACTATCCGTTCAAATGCATTGAAATCACTGTCTGTTCAAGTGCATTGAAATCACCGTATCGTTTTACAATTGCGAGCTCATATGAACACCATATCCACCTTCTTGAATATATTTCCTTTGTTTTCTTCTCTTTTTGCCTCTCGTCTTTCGTTGGTAGCACCTTTGACTCCTTCGGTATTCTTACTATGATATTAAACCTATAAGACTAGAACTTTTGGTCTTTCGCGTGCATCAACGCGTTTTATGCACGCGTGTAAGCCTCGTCACTCGAACTCCGTGGTCGGTTAACGCGTAAATTACGTGACCGCACAGCATGGCGTTTTTAAACATCCTTACACCATGCCGCACGCCGATATCCTCTACTCTTTTCCATTAGCAAGCCTAAGCGTTTTCTATGGTAGCACTAGAGATTTCTATCCTCAAACCTGATGTTACGTGATTCTAAATCATCTCTCTAACTTTCTCACCTTCCTTCCTTCCTTCCTTCAACCCTATTCTCTTCTCCTTTTTGTTTTGTTTTGTTTTTTTTTTTTAATTTCTTTCCTGTTTATTATCCCGTATTTTCTCTAATTATAAGTTCCGATATTCTCAGCTTTTTTATCTTTACTCTTCGTCATCGTATTTTTATTCTCTTTAATTATAAGAATTTAACCCTCCATAAGGGGCAAATTTTGTTTTAGAGATGAGTAATTGTTTAAGAACAAAAGTTTCTTATTTTTGTTTTACGTAGAATATAATATTGTTATGATTTAAAAAAGAACAATTGATCTTAAAACTTTTCATTTAGTAAATAACATTAAATGCCATAATATTTTTCTCTTAAAATAAAATAATTCTTCTTCGAACAATTTTTCCCGAAAATTCTCTGTTTTCGTTAAATGTTTAAAATTAAGATAAATAATTTACAAAAACATCTGAGCTCCGATATACACTTCACGATCTATCTAAAAATCTTAGAAAGTTCACAAGCCTTTCTTGAGACTTTAGATTTTCTTTAGGTTTTGATAAAGATTGTATTTTTTATTTCTGATTTTGTAAATATATATTTACATCTAGATACGTATGAAAAAGGAGAAAATTATTTTTAAACTATAATCTCTATCCCTTTTTATCTGTTCCTATACAGACAGTGAATTAGTAGTAAGAAGTTGAAATTGTACTTAGTCAAGAAAAATAATAATCGCTCTCGAAGGAAAGCTAAGGAGTTAAAGGCGACTAAGAAACGGCGGCATCTGAACTTCTCCTGATGTTCGTAGAAGGCCTTTGACCCTACTTTTCTTCATCCTTTCGTTCCTTCTCTTCTTTTCTTATTTTTCTTTTGCCACATTAACCAGGTTCTTCGTTTCTTTCTACATTCCTTTTTCCACTTTTGCAAAGAGTCAAATATCACAATTCTACGATAATAAAGAAAAATTGAAAAAAAAAAAAAAAATGTGTATCCAGTAAATTCTTACTCATTCTAATTAGATATTAAAAGCGTATAACACGTAAAGTAGAAGTTTAGTACGGCGGTTTGGTTCAAAGAATAATAGTTTGAAATCATAGAATATCTAAGCTTCCGCGTGTATTTTAACTCTCGATTCGGTACGAATGTTTTACGAGTTAGAAACAACACGCGAGTGACAAAACGAAATATGAAATGTTTTGTTAACCAGTTTCGCTACCGATAATAACAAAATTCTATCACTAGAACGAGTAATAATAGGCACAGCAGACTTGAGCAAGAAAAATTGAGAATGCGAATCATCGATTTGATCTACATAATCATAAAGGAAAGGAACCGATTTATAATGAAAATATTTACAATTTTTTTTATTATCCAATAGTTAAATTTTCTTACTTTATAATCATCTTAACAAGATATATTTTAAAGAGATTAAAAATTAAATACGACAATACGATTAATATTCGAAACGCGATACTAACCTACGCTGGATAACTGTACTAAAAAGATTCATGCAGACCACGTTAAGAAGGTAAACAGTTAATCTATGCTCGGAAGTATGAAATTTGTGACACTTCATGGCATTTTTTCAACACTTTTTAAATCGATATAAATTTTGATAGTTATTCTATAAGTCATTCTTTTTAACAACAAAGAAACTTCTAATACGATTATTATTCAAATGAAGTCATTCTTATCATGAACAATCATATATATTGTTTCATTTAAACCACGTTATAATGAAAATGAGAAATGGGGGAAAAAGTAGATAGATAGATAGATAGATAGGTGGGACCCACGTCATAGAAATTACAGGCTGGATGATCGTAATTACAATGAACGTCACTTTAATTTCTATCAAGTGTTCTAACGGCGTTCGGATTTCGATGCACGAAACCACCCTCTCCTACCTTCGGGTAAATCACACAGCATCGACTAAATTTTCCCAACGTCTGGATAGATTCTAAGAGAAAATAAAGAGGAGGAGCAAGAGTGGAAAGAACGAAGTTCGTGAACGAGGCAAAGAATCAAGACACGTTGTGGTATTCGTGTAGGTTCAAGGTACGAGTACCGTTATAAACGATATATCGGTATCCTTTCTTGTATTTTATGCATCGAACTCTCGCAGGACGGAATAGCGAGTCTCGAACGAATGGATTTAACTTTGATCAAGGACGATGATCGTACTGTCGATCCATCCTCAGTTATGCACACGTCTGATCGTTATTTCTTTATGACCTAATACCTAAGTTTTAAAACGATATGGGCGTTAACGGAAGAAGAAAGTCGATTAGGTTGATTCTTGTATGATGCAAAAGAAAGTTACCGAAGAAAACTTCAATGAGGAATAGCACGTTGCTGTTATCCAGAGATCGAACGTCTAGGCAAACTACTCTATTTGTGTTTCAGGGTTAACGATTAAAATACATAGATATCTTTAAGACGGCCGATAATCTGCTATCAGAGTTAGCCAATAATAGTGCGAGGAAACGATATAACAGGACTGAAAGTTCTTAATCGATGCGAATATCGAAAGGAAGTCTTTGGATAATGATAAAAGAGAAGTTGGGGAGGTTGTTCAGAACTTTCGTAACGGTGATTTCATTCCGGTTGCGGATTTACACGTACTAGCCAGTACGCGTCGATTACAAGGGCTGCTAGTGATAAATCACTGATCATCGTAGATCCTAAGAGCAGGGTCGACGATTCTGTCGATCGCACGAGCGCGGAAACACATCGAGAATCCTTCTCTTTCATTCTCTCTCATCTTTCTCTTTCTCTTTCTCTCTTTTTCTCTAGGTATCCGTTTATGGTCGTCGGACGATCGCGTAGGATCGGTACACGCAGGACGATGAGGCACGTACGCGATGGATATCTTTCTGGTACCTTCCTGCTACCTTCCTGCTACCATCTTGCCAACTTCCTGGTATTAAGTCGCGATCTTTATGCAACGAGAACTCCGATAATACGAACGGAAGCGAGTACGAATATTTACTTCGTCGATGAAAGCTTCATTCGAAATTAGAATGCCGTCAGATTAAGTAGGAGGCCTTGGTAATAGTTAGAGTCACGAGCTGACACCATAATTCTCTGTTTTATTCTAAACAATTTGTCTTATAGTATTTATTATACGTACCCTCTTTATTTATCTCTTTAAAAATTCATATTTTTAATATTTTAATTCTTTTATATAAATAATTTATATTACAATATACACTTCTTTAGTTATATTCTTGATAATGTTTATTTAGATATTCTTATTTCAATTTTATATTATTTTTAAGAGCTATCTAAATTCTATAAGAAAACAATATATTTATAACACAGAAACACATAGTTGAATAGTTATTCCAATTGTAATATCCATTCCAAATAAAGCTAGTTACGTGTCGATCGCAAGAAAGAGATTCTATCGATCAGTTGTATCGAAGGAAAGACTTACAGCGCGATGTAATCGATCTCAGACGAGATGATTACAAATCGTTAAAGAAAGATTTCCTTTAAAAGGGCGGTAGAGCCCTTGGAATTCGGCCGCTACTGTTGCTTTCTGTCGAGTATAATCGATAGCACGGAAGTGATCGATCGTGCGTCACATACCAACGCATACACATGACACGCATTATGTTCGAAGATCTTGTATGTGCGTGAGTGTGTGTGCGCGTGCTAAAGGCAAAGGGAGGAATCCTAGAAACATCCAGGAAACGAAGAGATTTTTTTCGGTTAAATGGTATATTAAAGAAAATCTTTCGAGACTTTCCGATACCGTAAGATCGTTGCCAATTTAATACCTAGTTTTCACGTAAATTACACACTTACGATCCTGTTGGAATAAGCATAGTCCGTACTATTCACGCTTCAGCATCGATCGATTATGTTTATCTTTAAAGCCACCATCTTTTCGTCGTCTTTGCCGCCGTTAACGATCTACAGTGAATTCTCTTCAAAGAGAAAAGCAAAGAACACAAGTTTAGCATACGAGCTTATATATACATTGTGGGACAATGTTTATCTACCATTTTAAAACTTGTACTGTGTTTTTCGATGTACAGGAATTTTATTCACAATATTGTCATCAATGTACGATTCATGTTTGCCATTTATCATAATACGGTATATATAAGATGAAACTACGTTTATTCTACCATTTTGAAATTTATACTGTGTTTTTCAATGTATTGTATATTAATTTTATTTGCAATAATTGATAAATTCAAAATGCATATTTGTCATTTATCACACAATATAAAGAAATCAAATTCTTTTTTAATTGCTCACGAATATTACTTTTTAATTTTTGATTTTGATAGAATATTGATAACCATGAAGAAGTAATGATAACCTGTTATTACTAGGTATGAATTCTAAAAGCAAAACTATTTAATAAATAGGACAAAAGATATTGAAGTGATACGAATCTTTAGAAACTATTATACATCAAAGTATATACCAGCAGTCATGCATATACGCATTAAGAAGAATATGTGAAGTGCCGCAATTGAGAGGAATGACATTTGAAAGGGTTACTTTTTGATATTGTGATAAATAGCAAACATACAATCTTTAATTTATCAATATTGTGAATAAAATTCATGTAGATTGAAAAATATAGTGCAAATTTCAAAATGATAGATGAACATTTTTCGATACTGCATATATATATATCAACTAGTATAATTTAACAGGTATTTAATGTATACTTTCTTAATATGTTATAGTTATTAAAATAAAATATTCGATATGTAGATTATAAAATAAATCTATTTTTAAATAGTCTCATATTATTAGAATTTTCGTACATTTAAACTTATTCATGTCATAGGAATTTAATATTGAGAAATAAAAATAAATATTTTCAAAGTGAATCGTGAGCAATTTAAGAAAATTGCCGATCCAGAGAACAGACACGTTAGAAAGGATTCCTACTATTTGAAAGGAAAGTTGTTCGAAGATGTCTCGCGTTTATCCAAAAGGGGCTATGAATAATTCATGACGAGTTGGACTTCGCACGAGAGAAATGTTCCCCTGCTTACCGTTATGTATAAGTTGTTTTTTTTTTTTTTTTTTTTTTTTTAAAATTCTTTTCATTTAGATACAGATTGGAGACTGCAACACAAGGTGCAGCAGTCGAATTATAAAATAACTACGAAAAATGATTGATTTAATATTTTCTTTTTTTTTTTTTTTTTTTTTTGGTAATTTCAATTGAATCGGCATTTCGTAATTATTTTCAATAATTTTACGCATTGACAGTTAATAAAGCATTCGCACGCGTTTTTACTTTATAACTTCTCTTTTTTTTGTTCTTCTTTCTCTGTTTTATCTTTTTTCGAGTCACATTCCAGAAATACTATTCACCGATCACGACGAGCCTCGGGTAATTTACCTTTCCCGTTTCATTTTTTGCTCTCCCTATAAATGGGATAAAGAAGAATTACAAACTTCACATAGTTGAACAAAGTGGAACAAGCATGTTACAAGCATGTATGTGGAGTATCCCTAAAAGTGCTAATCTTTTTATATCGTAATAAAATCATGTAAAAAGTGGTCCGAGAACTTTAAGAATATTATTAGATGCTATTTTTATCATTTAAAATCACAATCAGTTTTATTTTTTATCACGATACTATAAAAAAGTGTAATCTATAGTTTATATTATTTCACGAAACACATATTAGATTTATCAACAATTAATGTATATTGAATTTATACCGTTAACATATTGAATGTAGAATTGTATTTAAAAATGAAAAATTGATTATTCTACCAGTCGAGGTATATTTAATGTGAAAAATATCTATTTTCTGATTCATTGATTCCTAATCGTTTCTAGCGGAAAACAATTTGTTGTTAATTATTTCGTAAAATTTGTATAACGCGGAACTCATTAATCGAGAAGAAAAGAAAAAGGATGTCTTTTTAAATTTCATTCTTGAGATATCGAATCGGATAAACTTATCTCTAAATAAAACTTCCGGGATACTTCTTTGTTATCCAAACTTGTTACTCCCAAGACCCAAAGCACGGAATATATTTTCCAGAGGATACTCTCGTTCTTATCTACGATCATAGGATTTAATTGTTTCCTTGAGTGCGTCCTTTACTTCGAGATTCTTGGACAGCTCGAGAAGAACGAGCTGGGTTTAGAATTTAAAACGTTCTTCGGTCATTAAGCCGTCCGGTATCGTCCTCTCGTACGTGATCGTTCAACCTAGACTCGAATAAATTAGTGTTGCGATGGATCGATACTCTAACTATTCCGATTATTATCTCGATCATGCACATGATCATACATACATATGTACATAAGGATTTAATAACATACTTGCACCGTTCTGATTGCATACTATCTCCTTTTACTTCACATAAATTTCATCCATCACAGAGTTCAATCAGACAAAACAGAAATAACGTAATCATATGAAAACACTTTCACTTTCTCATCTAAAAGGAGAAATAAAAGAGATCAACGTATCATACTTTTCTATATTATTTCACTTATCGATCAACAGCAGTTAAATCAATTAAATTCCAGTGACAATATCTGTCATTCATTGTTCAAGATTATAAGGAAATTAAAGAAACCAATAATGTTGATACTAGCATTAAGAAAACCGGATGGTTATTCGATAAGGAATTTTTCGGAACAAGCTTCAACATTTACAGAATATTTACACTAATGCTTCTAACCAGTCGCCATGATAACAGGTGTAACATTAATGCAAACATTAACATATATGAATACGATCGTTATGAAAGATAACGCCAAACGTCTCGTTAGTCTAGATAACATTAATCTTATTTAAAAAGTAATTGAAAATCTTCTAACGATAGTCGAGAAATCAAAAATAAAGATCATGCAAGTTTGTCGTAAACCTGTGTTGTGAACGGAAGGCATCGTATAAGTTTTCCGGTACCAAACGTTCTTTCTTCTTACTCTTCGTAAAAACGAGTGCGAACGATCGAACTCGATGTGAGTAATTACCGGTAATAAAATGAAATAATGGAGTAATATCGCGCTTATCATACATACGTTATAGTTTGAATGCACGATTATGATTTTGTCAGATTCATAAAACGAAAAAAAAAACTACTTTTATACTACCATTTCTCTCTAGCTTACTCTGTAAGTTAGTATGTAAGTGTTCAGTATGTAGACTGACAAGCATGCCTCCGTACCTGTTTCCTTCTATCTAACATAGTAGTATACACACTGTAGATCGTATAAATCAAGATCTTTATCAGTGGTAGAAAGAAACGTGCTATAATTTCTCGTTAATCCGTTTTCGAATAGACGACTGTGGTAGATTTTCGAAGGGTAAAGGGTAAACGAGTTCAGAGTAAGTTATTTTGGTATCTTCTTTGTGTCAGTCGGATGGATTTTACTACTTCCTCTCGACACGATCTTGTAAACCTACCACCGCGTTGCCAATAATTTCTTGTTAATTCGCGCTCTTACCACCCATCGATGTATCTATATATGTAAGTACATTATATATGTATGCTACCTATGTAGGGTATTTTACATGTATGTAATACGTTAAGTACTTATCTCTCAGCGTGAGTCTATTCGTATTTTCTACGAAAAACAATTCAACGAAATGATTCCTTGAAATAGACTTCCCTCTTTCTCCTCCTCCTCCTCGTCGTCCTCCTCCTCCTCCTTCTTTCTTTCTCGTCGTCAACACTTTTTATGGCCGATAATTGTAGCTCGTAATTTATCGTCCTGCAAAATTACCACAGTGGCAAATCCACGAAGGACTCCGAAAGGAATAGTCCATCGTAAAGTCGAGCAACCGGGTACAATCGATGGATGAATCGTCGAGGGACAATTATTTTTCAAGGAAGGAAACGATCATACGCATTCTCACGCGCCTTATGAGCTTTCCTAATGAATCGGGAATGATCGGTGTGTTTCAACTACCTACGTACCTATTATCGAACTAACCGTTGCTAATTTCTTCGTAGAAGTCCGAGTCTCACGGTTATGTGAGACGGTTAATTACAAGGGTACATAATTTAACTTATGATATCTGTCGGATAAACTTCGTCAAAATAATGTGAGAAATTTTTTTTATTACATTTATATTTATTCTTAATACGGGATCACAGAGAACTTGGACATAAAAAGAAGTAGAACTTAATTTAACTAAGTTGGATGTTTCGTCCCTTTATTGGGACATCTTCAGCAACTTAATCTTACAGTTCAACGTTTACTTCTTTTTATGTCCAAGTTCCCTGTGATTCCGTATTAAGAATTATAATTTTGGACGAGAGAAATAACTAATTAAATTTATATTTATATTTGTATTTGTATTTTTCCTTTTTTTTTTTCTCTTTTTTTTCTTAAGATACTAACGTATAGGAAGAGATTATAAAAAAAAAAACAAAGGATTGAAAAAGAAATGAAAAGAAATATGTTTAAAGTAAGTTGAGTGTAAAAGAAATCGTCGTCGTTGGTCGGCTCTCTCCGAGTATTCTTCGTTTGTGCACGCATCGACGATAACGCGTGTGTTCGGTGACACGCGTGCTCACGAGTTGTTCGACCGGTATCCGCCATATTTGGATGGACCTTGCTCGTATATAGGAAAACGTTCGACGTCGGTGAGAAATACGTTGAATCTTTAAACGACTCTTGCTCGCAAAAATAATTCTTATTCGATTATTTTACATTTTCTTCTAACACTATCTTTCTTAATCCTTGACAAAAATGAAACTATATTTAAAAAAAACAAAAACGTTATTATTATTTTTATTGTTATCATTAAAATACACAACAATCCTTTGCCTTTTTGTTTTGATTTCGAAATATTCGTCACGGTGTTACGAAGAAATACGTTGGTATACAAATAACAGTGTACCTAATACTTGCTGGATCACGTAATGGTATAAGAGACTCGTTAAAGAAGCAACGAGGAACTGTCGATCGTAAGACTCGTGGGCTGGGTCGCCATTCACAAGATCCAGGCTTAGAAGCAACGTGTCAGGGTTCATGAACCATTCATATTTTTTCTTTTCACTCTTCGATCACGTTCATGTAACTGTACGTAAGTTGTTCGATCGTTCATCGGCAAGAATATCGACGTTCTTTGTTGGCATCGGAAGTTCGATCTCGTCATGTTTATTTCAAAATACGTAGATACTAATTTAACTCTTCTGTAGATGATGATAATATTTTTCTTTTTTTCTTATTACTTATTATAACTTTTCTAATATCTCGATCAGATTTTCTGTACTCATGGAGAATTGGAGATAAAAAATATTGAACATTTAAGACGATCTTATTTCTTTTTTTTCCATAATTCGCCAGGCTATGTTAGGTAAACTTCCCATCGTTTCATCGAAAATCAGACTTCCCGTTTGTTTGGCCTTTTACCCAGTATCCCTATTGCTGTCTTTCTTCTCCCGGTTCACGCGTGCGCGCTGTTCAATGTCCGTGCAGATTGGCAACCGGTTTTCCTATGGCCTCTCCCAACCGATTCCTCACTCCCACTCTCACTCCCACTTCTGATTCCTATATACCAAGACTCTTTGCCTTTTTCGTCCCCACTCGTTCTTAGGTTTTAACAGTGCTGTAACGCCCCGACATCTTCTTTACCTTTTCTTTTTCTTTTATTCTTAGCTACTGATGTCTATTCTTCTATCATTACGTGCGAATTGTCCTATTGTATTGAATAAAATAATACTTCTTTTTCTATCATCGTATTTTCATTCATTTTATAATATCTAATCAAATATTTTAATATGTAAGTAAAAGAATTATTATAAATTTGAATATATTATTATCAATAATAATATTTATGGATTTTTTATACAATCAGAAATTATTACGTTTTCTCTTCTCATTTAAAATATAATACTTTGTTAAATAAAATATGATTAAAAAAGTATACAATAAAATCGATTTAAGTTATATGTATTTTACATGTCACATCGTATATGTTTGTATAAATAAATGATTATATATGTATGGATGTGGGTGCATGTATAGTCGGACTTGATCGTAGTTGTTATCTCCCACGGTGGCCTTTACCACGAACATTCTCTAGCAGGCACTTTCGATCTTGCCGATCTTGGTTGCACGATCTCTCATTCGCGTTCCAGGCCCACGCGCCTGACCACTTTTGATTCACTTTTCTACGAACATGCATTATATATGTATGTATGTATTTATGTACGTATTACGATTTTGAATTGTACTATATACTCTTGGTTGATTTCCATACATGTTTGAGTCTTAATCATAATTCAAAGCTGAATTCTATTTCGGTTGATTATATAATTGGCCTGTGATGTTACAGTCGATAAATTTTTTAACGATCCAATTATTTCGCGCAATGTTATATTAGGATTGTTTGTAAACTAACACACATGAATTATTTTAAATTAATATTAATTTAATTTAACGCATATAATATAATGAAAATGTTGCGCTATTGTTTTATAAACAAAAAGAGATGTTACTTATATAAAGTTTGATAGAGAAAATCATAGTTAACGTATGCCATATTTTAAGCACGAGTGCTTGCGGTGACTGGCAATCAGTAATCAAATATTATGTGCGGTTCTCAATATCCTTGCAATTTTTTACTTCATCTTCAACATCGTTCAGGAAAAACGTTAGATATTGATGATACTTACTACTATTCGATCAGAAATTTTACTCTCGAATCTAATAAAAGTGCCGTTAAAATTTGCCGATAACATGTTGACTCCTGTCATAAAGCTTCCTTTTTCTATTCCAAGTACAAATCGATTCGCGCTTCGTGACGAAACGAATAAAGGAAGAATGAAAATGGCGTGTTTCTAAAGCTTTATGATTCAATGAAGCAATGGGATTCAATAAAATTGCGGTAAAACGGTAAGTACGATGAACTACTATTTTTAGAAATGATGATATTGATGTATATACATTTAAAAACGTATATATGTGTATAAATATAAGTTAGATGATGAATTTCATATAAAAAATGAGTGCATACGCAAATATAAGAACTGCTATAAATTTTCTACATTTAAAACACGTCTTTTTTTTGTTTATAATAATTATTAATTTGATTTGGCATAGAATTTTATTGAAATTTTTATTTAAAAAAAAAATTGATTTACTTCGCCAGTTACTAGCCAGTTAGATAGCACTGGAATATATCATCGAAAGTGAATAGGTCGATTCGTATTTCTTCTTTGGATAGTTTCCGACGAGACTACCGTACGAGTTTCTAGTATGCTTATGCACAGATAATTAATGGCAAGATGAATGGGATTCAACGGGAGGAGAATAATCGTCGTTAGTGGCCACTTAAAATCCCTTGAGATCCGCGAATACCTGAAAGAAGAACGGCGGAGGGTGAAACGACTGGACGCGTCGTGAAACTTCTGTAGTGTGGAACTTCAAGCGTGGAAGATTACTTTCCTGTTCACCTTCCCTTTCTTTCCCACTGCTTTTTCGTTCGGGTTTTCTATTCAACCTCTATTATTAACCATTTTAGAGAATCGAAAACAATTTAACGAGTTCTTTTCTCAGTAAGATTCAACTTACTTCGATACCGTCGTAATTACTAGGCTGTCTCGAACGAATGTCCTTGAACATAAACATCCTATCTCAGTTTTTCTTTCACTCGCTACCAAGTATCTAACAATTGTGACTATCTTCGAAGAATATCCGTTACGATAGCAAATGATTCTCAATTTTTCTAATAACGAGTTTAGAACACACACACTGCGTTTTATTTGAAATGATATTTAAAAATATCGAATAACAAAATAATTTCAAGGATGCGGTGGTATTCCATGTTCGATAATATGAAATATATAAACTAATGGATTTTATAATAACACAAAAAAAAGACTTTGGAAAAGTAGTAATGGAAATTGGTTAAAGAGTGTGCAAATACACGTTTTATTCCGATTATTATCTGATGTTCCCTGTTTCTTTACTTATTCAAATTTTGGTTTATCTCGCTTTCCAATAATTCGAATTCGCATTAATAAAAGATCGATACTTTATAACAGAGGATACGATTATATAGATTTAAATGCTCACTTACTTACACTAATCTAACTTTTTTTTTTCTATTTGAACGTATGTATATCTATATAGATAAATGGTGGACGATCGAGTTGAGCATAATATCCTGTGTATACAAAGATGAGATTAGCGTGAATGCGAGGGAAATCGATTAGGATCGATTCTCCAAGCGTATTCCATTAACGATATGGCATCAAAAGGGGAAGTAATCTCTCTTAGAGTTGAAGATAGAGCTCGATTTACCCTTCCTTCCTTCTATCATTTTTTCCATTTGAATTTTTCACGCTCGTCTATATATATATATATATATATGCACCTTTACCTATGTGAGCGTAGAGGAAAGAAGGAATAACATTTGTGCAAATAATCCTTTCGTATACGCTCGAAAGCGTCGACGGCCATGCGAGGACTACGTCATCGCGTGATTCATCGACATATAATTCCTATCCTTACTATAAGTACGAATCAACGTACTTATATACTTGAATCCCTTCGTACATTATAATAGATACGTACGTCTTGATTTTTTCACGCATCTTATGCAACTATCAGAACCTATGCTGTGTTTTATTTCCTTTTTTATTTTTCTCTCTTATTCGCAAGGGGGTACTCTGAATTTATTCACATTGTATTTATTCTATGTGCGTGCAACATCCTAACGTTCTAGTTAAAGTCAATTAATGGGATTGAGAAAATAATCGGGAACGTATATTCCCCCCAGTTAATGTAATTTGGAGCACGTTGTTATTATATATGTACGTTCAATACAATGAATTTAATAAACTTATGTGGAAGAAGTAGAAGATATTATGCATACGAATGATCATCTGTATTAAACCGTTCACGTTATGGAGTATATACGTTTTAATAACGTACCCTTTTCTCCCATAGCGAATGGTTAAAACGTACAGTCGCAGTCGTATTCATTGTTCCATAGACAAGTGCGATATCTTCGTGCACACAGTGCACACACCGTCAAGGAAAAAGGGCTGACCGGCGTGTGCTAGACGTAAACATAAATTATGCCATATATGCAATACTTGAAATATATATGTGTGCATACTGCATAATTTTTCTAAACGTTAATAATATTAATTATCAAAATCTGTCTAAACGATTAATGCAGTTTATACAAATATAAACACAATTTCATTTTAAAACAAATTATCCGTAAAAAAAAGTCTAATTCAAATAGATAATATATAGAACGGATTAGCCTTGAGTGATAATGAACGTTCAAATGACTTTTAACCTGACGTAACACATTGCAGTAGTCACGATCTAGGACACTAGTTATATTGGTAAGTTTCTTTTTTCAAAGAGTATAAGTTGTGAATCTGTTATTTTCTCTTTCGCTTTAAAATCGAACCTGTCGAGTTTCTTTCGTAAAAGTTAGGTACGTAGCAAGAAAATCCAACGAACGAAGGTGATCCCGACGAGAGTAAGAGTGCGGAACTTAATGGTAAATCATTCTTATTCTACTTACTTCGTATTTCCTTTGTTTTACCCCTTTATATTCTTTCAAGAACAAAGAAAAAAAAAGGATTGCACTTTAAGCGAAAAAAAAAAATATATTATTCCATCTCTTCAAATTTGTATATATACAATAGATTGAATTATTTAATTTATCTAAAAAGAAAAATAATTTGTTACTCACCATTGGCGTGTGCAATCGTGAGTATAAATATCCAGATGAGAAGGAAATACCAGAGACGGTCGGCCATGTCCACTTTTCGTGATGTTCCACACTCTCGTAGGAAGAATATTCAAATTTTCGAAGGATATTAAAAAAAAAAAAAGATATAAACGAGGAGATTGGGATGAAGGAAGAGGGAAGAGAGGATAGGGGGAAAGGAAAAGGAAAAGGAGGAGGATGTTTTCGTCTAGTCTCGACGTACTTTCATCTAGACGTTGGTTGTCTGCTTTCTTCAAGGACGAGACGACTTTTCTCACCCGTACCTGAGCGTCCTCGCTGAGAAAGTACGTGCACGCACGCAATATAAAAAAAAAAAAAAGAGAAAGAGAGAGAGAGAGTGAGTGAGTGAGAGAGAGACGACAAGGTAAGGTTATAAACACACAGGAAAGTAGCGGAGGGGAACCGATGATGGAACGCGAGAGAAAAGAACAAACGAATAAGCTCTCGTCTCGAGCAAGAAGATGCTCTCTGTACGAGGCCGCGAGAGACACTGACTGGCCCAAGCAATGGCGGGAGAGTTCGAACCGCGAGTAGGCCCCGACAGTGGCGTAGACATTCACCCGTTTTAACCTTTGAATTTTATTCGTTCGTAGACTTCAGAAACGATTCACGATTTAAATAACAACATTTTTTTCCCCCCCATTTCAAATTTGATTCTCATCAACAATTTTGTTCCTTTTTTCTTTTTTTTTTAAAGAATGAGAGAGAGAGAGAGATAAATAAATAGAAATATGGAAAGACAGTATTAAACATTTCTTATTTAGTTTCTTCTATTTTTAATTGATTCGATTTAAGAAAAGAGCTTTGATAAACCGTCGAATGGGTATAATAAATCTTGACTTCGTTGTGTAGAAATACTTCTTGTCAGTGTACAAAAGTCACATAGATGAGAAGAAGTTGGCAAGGAACGAGTAGACCGGACGATAGACATCTGGTATGTGCTTGCACATGTAACCCGTAGTATATATGTCGGATATCTATTCATTATATTGAAGGTAAATGCGAACTGGTATGAACCGTCGCGAAGAAGGTGTAACTCGTTCGAATCTAATTGATTTATGAAACAACAAATCGTGCTAGGGAAAAAGAGAGAAAGAAACATATAGTTGTTCATACGACTATGATTTTCTTGGGCTTTCTATTTAAATGCACCACATAAAGGTTATTGAAATGATGAAGTAGAAAAATTCAATGATATTCGAAAGCAACAGATAACGTTCTTTCTTCTTTTCCCTTTCACCGATCGAGATGCGCGCGCATAATATTTTTACGTGGGCGGCGTTTGGCCCACGGTTGTCGCGCTGCTGGGCCTTACATGGACTTACCATGAGTCACTTCCCAAAGAAGAAGAATACGCAAAACGATCCTGTATTGGCTTACCCACAAGGAATGGAGACGAAGGATAGAAAAAAAGAACAAAAAAAAAAAAAAATGATGAAGAAGTAAAAAGAATGAAAAGGTATACTACGGGTGGTTCTTTTGCGGCACGTACGTTTACTTAAGAACAAGAGTGTATGACACAGAGTCGGTGTATGTCGTATATACGAGGAAGTGCACGCGTTTATACTTGTCCGAGATAATTGGCGTGTCCCCTGTGCAATAATTAGGAAACTGCACGCGATGAACCTGTCTCTGAATTTTCTTTTTGCAAGACTATCAAAATTAAACGACTTCGGGACTTGTCTTTTCAAATAATTGTCTATTTTAAGATTACAATCGAAAATAATAATAATAATAATGCACAAAGGAAAAAGATAGATACGAAGAGAGAAGTAATGTAAATTTACTCGCAGCATACCAGCCTTGGGGGGACTCACTCACGAGTCCCCGATGAAAGGCTAGCTAGACAAACGGATGTCTGTCCTCTCTATGTCGACACAATCAAGAAGTTCGTGAGACTTCGTGTCCTTTCGTTCATTCTCGGTGAAACTTGCGAGTTAGTTTCTGACAGCGCACGATACACTCTATTATCGGAGCTACAGGTGAAAGTGTCCAAGAGTTTCGTAACGAGTTACCGCTAGTGGTTGCGATCGCACGATCGGATCATTCCTTCGAAGAAATCGTTGAAAGCTTGTCGAAAGGAAACGATCGGCTATCATGAAATCCTTGATATCTTTGAGAAATTCTCGACTGAAACTTACCTTAGAAAAAAAATGATTTCAAATGAATGCGGTATGGAAAAAGAATAAACATAAAAATCAATTAAAATATATATAAATAGAATAATGATTTTGTATCAACTATAATTACAAAAACTTATGATCGCGTTCGAAAAATCGTTCTTCATTAAATTCAAATAAAGAATCAATTTATCCTGCAAAAAATTTTTCTAAAGCTGTAAAAACAAAAAAGCTATTAGGAAAATTCTCGTTTAGGATTTTTTTGTTTTTTTTTCCGTTGCCTAGAGGAGTCACTGATCGTGTACACCTTGCAAATGAATAATTTACGTTTCCGTTAATTCGACGAAAATGTCGGAGACCATTGTCTAACCGAAACACCTTAGAACATTGTCGTGGTTGTGTCGCACGTGCTTTACAAAAGTCGGCCTCTGTGTACATTTTTTTTTTATTTATTCGCGTTAACGAGGCACGCGTGATCAAGAAGAAAAAACAATAGAGAACGATGACAATGGTAACGTCGATGTATAAATATATATATAGCATACAACACACATGTATAGTATAAACTTATGCGTGTCCTAGCATTGATTTTAATCTTTGTTCGCTTTCATAGAAATCCCGACTTGCCTTCTCATTAAAGGGTTTCCCTTCTTGCTCCATGCGAGCGACTCCCGACCAAGCAGCAGGATGCTAATTATAAACTTGGGGAAAGAATAAAATGATCTTTTAGTAGAGAGAAACAAGCGTGCGCAAGCGTCCTTACTTCCTTGAGAATATTTTCAGCTCGTTTCTGCGATCGTTATTATTATTTTTATCATTATTATATTTATTATAATTATTATTTTTATATATAGCCGTGATTCACGCCGTAGTTGTAAATCCTTCACGAATTAAGTTTCGTGGGATTTAATTATGGACCCCCTTTTATTTTTTTTTTTATTTTTTTTTATCTAAGGTTATTAAGACCAATTGTCCGTTAATTTGCTGAACCTTCATTCTATTCCTAACAATTATAAATTATTGACATCAATCTTCCAAGCACAGCAGCGTTTTAATGTACCCACGTGAATTACTATCCCTCCTGTAATTTGCTTTTTTCTTTACCACAGGAACGATTGATGCGAGAGTAAAAGAGAGAGAGAGAGAGAGAGAGAGAGAGAAGAGGGAGAGAAAGCTAGATCTGTTAGCGTTCGGTACGATTGAGTCGTTTGAGCGGTGCCTTTGAACCTTTTCTTATCTTCCATTTTTTACCTTGGATAAGGATGCACTCTTGGTGTTTAATAACGAGCGTACCAAATAGTATAATCGTTTGATAGTAGTTACATATATTTTACAAAAATAAATAGCCGACGTTCAACGTCCCTTCCATTCGTACAGGATGCTTCATATATACAATTCTGCACTTGGCAATACTATTCACATTTATACGATATATAATGTATATCTATATAACCTAAGCTTAAGTTTGACTTAAGTTACAAAATTTTTCTCTATTTTCTTAATTTACATTTTTAATAACGATGCCAGTCAAGAGTGTTACATATGTAGATATGTAAGAGTACGTGTATACGAATGTGATCATTTTCTTTAGTATTATCGTTAAATTTGGATATCGGTAAGTTAACTTTTAAAGGAATCTCAAAGGATTATTATACGAAAAGAAAGGACGATCGCGATTAAAGAGAAACTGCTTTTTAAATGCGTCGAACTCCCGTAAGTTTGTTCGTTCAGTATCCGACATTGCGATTCTCTAAAATGTTTAACGTTTCCTTCGGAGTCTCTTGCCAGTACGCAAAGCTCGTACTTGTTTCTTGATCCAGGTAGATCTTGAATCTTATACGATCTGGCATTGTAAACGAGGTCCTTTTCGATCGTTGACTTGCTACTTCCCGACTCTCGTACAACTACATAAAAGTCGCCGATGTCTTCTCGCGATGTCACGTACCAAGTAGCCTTCCAACTCTTATCTTCTTTGTCACTGAAACAATTATGTTGGTTTTTTTTTTTTCATATTTATTTTATTCCTTTTTCTTTAATATTATTATTCTCCAAATAGATGAGAATTAATTTTTACAAAAAAAATCAACGTACTACTCGATATTTCTATATTTCACATCGGGGTTTATATCCAATTGTTCATTCTCGTATATTTCTCTAGTACTACATCCCATTAGATCTTCTGTGATTTCAGAAAGTAACTTCTCGGAAAGGAAACTTGGACTTTTGCATGTTACGTTAGACCATTCTGCAGGTATTTCACTGAATGTGTTCAACCATCTCTTCAATGGTCGAACGTGACAGTCGCAATGCAATGAATTTCCTAAAAAATATATTATATGAATATAATATTTAAAATTTATTTATCCTGTAAAAGATATAATAATGTATACTAAATTATAGGGGTTGAATTTACCTAAATATCGAATTCTCGTGCCATTTTGAATAATCTTCATGTAACTCTCATCGAAGACGCCAATTTGATTCATTTCTAAATCCAAAAGCATTAAGTTTGGCATCGGTACAATTTTATACATTGGTAAATAAGTTAGGTGATTGTGACTTAGATACAAATAAGTTAAATTATTTGGTGGTTCAAAAACTTTTGGTTCTGAAATATCACTGATGTCATTGTAAGATAAATCTAACGATTGCAAAGCTGTAAGATTACCGATTACATCTGAAATGAAATAAAATCAAATTTATTACACGTAATGTATTAGAGTATCAATATGATTATTTATTTTAAGTAAACCCTTTGCACTTGAAAATTATCTTCACATTTATTTCCATCAACTCGATAATATGATAAACAAAATTTTTTTATTGTTTTATTACTTTTTATCTTATTTTTTCTATGTTGACAGTGTGCCTGTATTTCGAATTACCAAAGCTCTGTTGAGCATTTCAAGTACAAAGAGTTCATTTTATTTAAGACGATTACTTACAACGTCGAATTTCATTAATATTGTTATGACTTAGGTTTAAATATTGAAGCTTTTTTCCGCCGATTGTTAATTCGAACGTTACCACGGGCATTGTATTGTATGAAAGGTCCACTTCTTTCAATCTGTATGGAATCCAAGGATCATTGGGTAACATTTTTCTCGTGATGAAAGAAATTTTGTTATGACTAAGATTGACTCGTTCTAATGACAGACAATCATCTAACAATCCGTGAGTTTTATTATCCAATCTTTCTAATTTGTTGTAGGATAGATCGAGCATTCTTAAAGAAACTAATCCTTGAAACGCTCCGTTTGGTATGTAACTGATATTATTGTTTGTTAAATTTAAAGTCAATAATTGCAGTAGACCTTCGAAAGCACGATTACTTATATTTTGAATTTGATTATTGGCAAGATTCAATTCGAAAACGATCGGTAAACGACCGAATGCTGCTTTGCCGATTTGTGTTAAATGGTTGTCCTGTAAAATATTATTTATATTTATTACAAAATTGTGTGTGTGTCTCGATATATCTTGATTACAGACGTTACAAAAATTTGGTTAATTTATCACAAGAGAGATTTAGAAAATGTTAATAGATACTTATCAAGAGATTATTAAATCAGATAATCGTAATTATATTCCTCTTATTCTTTTTATACTAAGAAACGTTGAAGTTATTTTAAAAGTTCAAATGCGACTGACCTGCAAGTAGAGATATTGCAAACTGCTCAAAGTACTTAAGGCTTCCCACGGTGGTACGGATATATTATTCGCTTGCAGGTTCAAGGTCCTCAAGGTCAACAGGTTTTCGAAGCTCCCATGGCGAAGATTATCGCCTAGTCGATTCCTCGAAAGATCCAACGAAAGGAGAGCGTTCATCGTAGGCCATACTTCCAACGTTGGTATTTCTTCGAGCATATTTTCTGAAAAGTCCAAGTGACCCAACGAGTTTGGCAATTGGAATATTTTGTTCAGTCGATTATTCTTCACGGTTATGGTTCTACAAATTTATATGGATTTATTTTGAAAAAATATTATTCAGGAAATCATGTTTAATTTATATAGAGTAAACAAAACAAAAAAGTATAACTACCTGCAACTGGCTAATCTGGTTAAACTACCACGTGCTATATCGTTGAGTTGATTGTAGCTCATATCCAATTCGAGTAATGTTGGCAATGGACCGAACGTTGATGGTTTTATCTTTTCCAAAGAATTATGAGCGAGATTTAAAAATCGTAAGCTAAAGAGCGTTTGAAAAACTCCATTATGTATATCCGAGAGATTATTGTAAGACAAATCAATGGTGTGAAGCTCGTAGAGCTTTGGAAATGTTTGACGTGGTACCGAATGTATCAAGTTGTGAGATGCGTTGAGAACTTTTATTCCAGTCATGTTATGCAATGGTACCTGCAATCATTACGAATATTACCTATTACCGTTGATTTTATTTTCATAATCATTTTAACGAATCGTACAATATGCAAAGTGACTTTACTATTATCATGATGAAACACCATATGTCAAATAATCATATGTGTAACGTTATTGCTTACGTGCATATGTTACGACAATTCTTATTCCTTGATTTTAAACAGTTTTATAACATACTAACTGTTCTTGTAATAATTCAATTTAGAGAAAGTTGAATTATGCTTTTTAAAATAAAACTTGTATTTATTTGCGTATATTTAATTCGTTTTAAAGGGGATTATTATATTATAGATGTTTCTCTAGTTCGCGCTTAGACAGCCGATTAATCTCTTTCTCTTTCTTAGAATCTCATAAATCTTATAATTCTTATAAGTCAAGTAATTTTATTTACCTGACCCAACGAGGTGAACAGATTATAGCTGAGTAGTAGTTCGGTAGCGTACGTTGAACTATCGAAGGAATATTTCGAAATATTCTCGAGTTTGTTGTGACTCAGATCGAGTGAAGTGATATTGGCGCAGTTCTCAAATGCCCCAGGCTCTATCGTTGCAATTTCATTATGCGATAGATTCACTTTCGCTAAGAAAAGATCCTTGAATGCTAATTTCTCCACAGTTGTCACGAAATTCTCAGATACGTCTATGAGCTATGAAAAATGTAAAAAGAAACAAAAGGAAATTAGATATGAAAAGAAAAGAGAAGAAAAAAACAGAACAAGAGGAAAACTAATTTATCCTCGATAATTCTATACCTTCGTGTTCTCTGGCGTTTCCCTTATTACGATATTCGTTTAACTATGACTCACATTCATATGCGTTTTTTTTTGTGCAATGATAATTAAAGAGTACTGATAGCAATCTCTCTAATACACATCGAAAAGTGAAAGTGGTCGAAGACGCAGGCGGAGACAATATACAAGTTGTTCCGACACACGAGAGAAACGTATACATTACGACGAGTTTTGATAGCAAAACTGCATATTGCATAATTACATTTACGTTAATGTCGTACACTCGTCAAATTGTATATTTCAGATATTTAATCATAAAATGAGATATTTTAATAATTATTAATTAGAAATGACATACCTCGGCAAATTGTAGCTGATGGAACATTTGATAATCGACTTTCTTGATAAAATTTCGTGATAAATCGATGGTACCGATTCTGGTAATCGAACCGAAAGTACCACGGCCTACTTCGTTAATTTGATTGTTACTTAAAAACAAACGTCTTAGGAAGCGCATGCCACGGAATGTATTTGAATCGAGTTTCCTGATTTTATTGTGACTCAAATTTAGAACCTTCAAGACAGAATTTCTTGCAAACGTTCCCCTGCAAAAAAAAAAACAAAGTAACACAACGTTTATAGAAAATAAGAATTTTTCTTTTGTATTT
Source organism: Polistes canadensis (assembly GCF_001313835.1). Taxonomy (NCBI): domain Eukaryota; kingdom Metazoa; phylum Arthropoda; class Insecta; order Hymenoptera; family Vespidae; genus Polistes; species Polistes canadensis. The sequence goes on along the minus strand of NW_014569766.1, from coordinate 128,369 downwards.
TATATCGTGAAAAATTAAATGAACCTCTTCAAGTCTGAGATAGCATTGTGAGAAAAATTACACCATCCCAATTTGGTAAGATCGGCAAGATGAGACCCGTCCAATTTGTCAATCAAATTGTAAGACAAATCGAGAAATTCAGTATCTCTGAGTCCTTTAAATTGATTTCTTTTTAAATCTTTGATTTTATTGTCATGAAGATCCAACGTTTTCATTTTTTTCAGAGGTTGTAAAGCTTCGACTGGTAAAGAGGATATAGTTCCTGTAATATAATCGATGTTAAACCAAAAGATCGTAAAACGTGTTTAGTCCAAATAACGATATCTCTTACCGTTACTGATTTCTAATTTTTCTAATTTAGCTGCTGCAGCACTTTCGGCAAAACTATTCCCTGGTAAAATAACAATACGATGTCCAGCAATACTTAAAATACTGAGATTACCTAAAATTTGCAGTGCTTCCCGTGGGAACTTTTCCAGACGACTATTTATCAGATAAAGTTCCTGAAGAGTTCTGTTCACACCAAGAAAACTGTGTTCCTCGATTAATTTCAAAGGTGTGTCAATAAACTTTAGGACTCTTACATCCAATGGATAAAGAGCTGGTCCATAGAAACGTCCTAAATATTAATACGAATCCAATTAAAACATTAGATTATGAAAATCAAAAGATCCTTAAGATTAAACAAAATGGTTCTCACCGATATTGCATTTATACAGAACTAATTCTTCGATGGGCATACCCTCGTTCCCCAAATTAGCAAAAGCCAAACTCAAGCTGGCTAAATTTGTATTTTCGCAATGAATGTAAAGTCCTCTGTCACTTCCACGAATACAAGTACAAGGATAAATATCAGTTGGTACTTTGGGACACGTAAATCTTGGCCCAGGTGGAATATATTCGCCTATGATAGGCAGGGCCAAGCCCAGTACCAAAGGGACCAGCAACATTTCTATAATAATTTATATTTTCGTAAACACACATTAATTATTACAATTATTATATTTAATAATATTTCGTCATGTTATTTCATGAAACTCGTCAAAATTTTCTACTTCGATGAAACGAAAGACGATAACAACAACAAAAAATGTATTAAATATTCATACAAAAATCTAAAACGTAAATATGTCTGCGAGTAAAGCTTTCCATTGAAGGACATTCAATGTTTAAAATTAATTCTTGTATCATGATTCACATAAAAGAAATAAGATATTCAAATTCTGTATCCCACACGATCAAGAGGTGACTAACCGTTGATGGTAGTCTAAAAATGCCTTTGAAAAGTCTTTTATACTTCACATTTTTTATTTTTATTTTTTTTCGGTGATGCCTTATGCGGTTGATTCACTATTCGTGTATCTACCTTTACCGAAGAGATAAAAAATATCGTGGGCATAGAAATAACTTCTGCTAGCTCTTCTTAACTCGTTGAGTTAATTAATTCGTATATGTAGGTAGATATATATTTACCTGACATTTTATAACGGAAAAAAGAGACGGATAAGAAAGAAAAACGATCGAGAGATCTACGTCCTCGAATATAAAGGACAAAGGATGATTATTTTTTAATATATTATATTTATCTTCATCATAATCATGATTTTTAATATTAGACATTTTGTTATTTATAAAGACGCGTGAGAGATTGATCGTAATCATGATGAAAAAGAAAAAAAAAATAGGAATAAAAGCAAAAACACAAAAGATATATGTTTATCGCGATAAAATGGACTTTGTTAAATGTGAGGATGGAAGAAGAACATTTTAAATCTAATTGTAAACCTTTCACACACACGACGAGAGGAGGATGAGGATAGGATGAAATATTTAACTCGATGTGAAAAGATAAAATCACACGATTCGAACGAGTTTCGGTCAAGGTTCAAACGAAATATTGTTCATGTGTTGCCGCTTTCGTCAAATCAAACCATTTCATCGTGAATTTCTTTTTCTCTCTCTCTCTCTCTCTTTCTCTCTTTATAATATAACTGTAAATACTTATGCGAGATGAGCCAGCTGTGTAACCGCGCGTAAATTTCTATAGAAAATGAACCGTTAGCGAAGTAGTACGTATGTAGATAGATACGTAAATATATTTGCGATCAAGATAAGGAGAGATACCACGAGAAAAGTGCGTGGGCTTGAGCTGATTATCGCGAATATATATATATATATGTATTTTCTCTTTTGTAAAGGACGAGCGATGATCGTTCGTTCTAAATTCATTTTTCTCTTTAAGGTTATATCAAATGTTTATTAATTAATTTGTTAACGGTGTCGAGCATAGAGTTATTTATAAATACATACAATGAGTACTCACTTACTCCTACTGTAAAATTAAAATAATTGATATTTGTTTGTAATGCAAATTTTTATCTACAAAACACCACTTTAGGATTATTAAACTTTCTAATTGATATCGATCTTATCGTAGAAGAATATTTTATTGTTAAAGAATTATAATTGAAAAATTTGTCTTATGAGGGCATTTGTATTTATGTAAGATATTATAAAAATACAATGATTATTTTTGTAAATGGTACTTGGTTGATATTTCCATCTTATATAACGCTTTTAAGACGATTAAACATATTTTATAATACCAACTTTCTAATCAGTTATTTATAGTTTTACTTTTCTTATAATCAAATGCTCTCTTTTACAATAAAATTAATATAAATTTCAAAGTTGAATAATTCTATAAAATATATATTTCTGTGTATTAGAATTGAGTAATATTGTTTTGTAAGAAAATATTAATTGTTTTAAATTGACAGTGAGTGAGTACGAATACTTTCGAGACTTAATTATTATAAGTTTTTTTTGAACCAGTTAAAATGATTAACATTAAAAAAATGTAAGTTGTTCGAATGCTCGAACGAATTATTAGGAGCAGAACGAATATCGTAGATATTAATGACAGAACACGGCGTTGTTTTGATGAATAAAAATAGTAGCGTATAATTAAAGTAATCGAAGGAATCACTGACCTGGTAAACGTAACAACGCATATATACTTTATTTTACGTCTAGTAAATAACCGTGTAAGAAGGCGAAAAGAAAGGCACGATGATCTAGTTTTACGGTTAGTAAGTGCAACTCTCACAACGTTGGATGCGAAACTACGTTGGATACTACAATTAACGCGATGAATAAAATAGAAACTAATTACCTACAATATATTATAAATAATAAATATACAAAGATACATCTGTGTGTGTGTGTGTGTGAAATATTTTTCATAATTAATATTATAAATAGATACTATCTCAATCTCTTATGTATTAATTGTTGTATTTTATATCATCGTATTGGAACAAAAAGTATTATTATAAATTTACATTATAATGTAAATTCAAATTTATTATAATAAGATCAAGAATTTAGGTTATTGAATTAGTTCTATTTTTAAATTATCATTCAAGTTTACGAGATATACATATCGAATAACTTCTACTGGAATATCAAATCTCCTTTCACTTGTTTGAATCCGACCTCGCTTGTATTGGTCCTCGTTCAAAACAAGCAATGGACCGAATCGAACCTGTTCCGTGATAACTTTGTAACTGGTATTAAAAATCTATCGAATTAATCGGTGTTAATGACGTAATCAAACGGGATTTGACGTTGTTACGCGGATCTTGTATTTGTAAGAGAAATACGTTTCAAATAATAGTTCCTGAGTAGAACCAAATTCAAACAGCTCGAAGTTTGTGGATTATTCAAGAAAATATACTCGTAATTGATTTTAACGGTGAGAAAATATGTCCGAGAATAAAATTGAGAAAAATGACGATTCAATGTTCGTTCGATGGTTCGTGGGAATTTACGGCTTCCTACTTTCGATGTTCCTTAATAAGTTTAAAGATGATTATAATGAGAAAAATTCTACGCCACGTTCTACTTTCCAACGATTTCTAATAACCGATATTATTACTTTAATCGTTGTTGTCATTGTTAGATGAGAAGAAAGAGTAGATCCTTACGTAAACGATACATTTCCTCGAGATTTCGTGAAAAATAAAAATAATTTTGAAGAAATGAAAAAACAAATCATTTTAAGATTCTCTTTTCAGAGTTAAATGAAATCCAAGGAGATTTCCATTTCACTGGTCGTCCTTGCGGTTCGCTCGACCAAAATATTCTTTCTTCGTGTAACGGATATAGTATTGGTTACAAGGTAACGAGGAGAAATATCTTTCTCGTTTGAAAACCAATTGAAATTCTATCTAAATTAAATATTCTAATTTTTGTGTGTAATTTATCATAAAATTTCTCTCAGAATTTAAATTTAAGATAAATATAAAAGATTTGTGATCGAGTTAATGTTTCATCCACGCATCGATGTCACCAGTGAGACAACGAAGAGAATTGAATGGATGAAGCGTACAAAAGGCACGTGGAACGATCGCTTATCTCAAGAGCACGTGTGTAGTACCTGTCAAACGCAACGACCCTGAGTAAGTTTCTGTGAAAGTTGCGCGGAAACGATCGATCTAATTCGAATGAAATCACCATAACATTGCCGAACCCATTATTGTGTTTTCTTTTTCTTTCTTCCTCCGTTTGTTTCTTTCTTTTTTATTTCGTTATTAATCAACAAAATGTCCTTTCATCGATCGAATTTCACTATTGACGTTTTAATTCACGACTGATGAAAACTACCTTGCGTTGACACTTTGCACAAAAGGTATATAATGTTTCGAAGTATCACATGTTCGTCCTTCTTTCGTTCTTTTTCTTTATCCTCCTTTTGACATTAGGATGATGAACATATGAATGTATTTATATATATATATGTGTATGTAAGAAAGATGAAATTGAAGAAAAGATCAAAGTCACTATACACACGTTAGGTTTAACGATGTCTTTCTTCAAGACATTCTGTGTATGGTTCCTGTATGAAGCTGCCGTGAAAACTGAACCACTACTCGACGCTAAAGAGAAAGGCAAGCCTAGAGAAGCAAGCGAGGCGTCTCTCATCGACTCTTGATACTTACTGTCCTTTCGTGGACATGCGCCCTTATGCTGCTGAACAACACGTCAAACTTTTTATTCGCGCCTCAAGCAACCTCCATGCGTTTTCTTTTTTTATTTTTTTCTAACAATAAGTTTGTGCTCAGAATATTCGTAATTTTATCGAAAAATCAGGAACAATAATTGTAACGAATTAATTGTACTTTTCTTCTCTCTCTCTTTCTTTATCTCTCTCTTTTTTTTCTTTTATTAATATTTCTATTATACAAATGTAAATTTTAAATACCTTTTAATTTAAATACTTTATCTCGTAACGTCGTTCAAAATTATTATTGAAAAAGTAACGAGAAACGTGGGTAGAGGAAAAAGAAAGCTAAACTGTTAATCCGTCAAGTCGAGTGAAAGTCATTTTCGATATTCGATCATTACACTTTGCTTTCTGAACTTCATCGTTTAATAGCGACATCTGTTAAATCACAACAAAGTATTATGTTGTTGATAAATAAATTGAATTATTTATAATTAAAAAATATTTCGTTTATAAGAAAAATATATAAATTGGGAATAAACGAATTAGATTCAATAGTCTTCCATTTTGATATTTAAAAAATTAGTCGATCATAAACGAACGCGAAGGAAGTTATTAAATAGAATTACTCTTACGGTAATGTGAAATATGTGGATCTGTTTAGAGATTACATGCTCGTTAAAGTCAATGTATTCGTTAAGTGTCTTAACTAAGAAAAAACGAGCTCTTGCTAACAGCTTGTATAGAAGTCAGCTGCATTGCCAACCGAGAAGCTTCACTGGCATGATCGAGTATCCGTTCTAACCGATTTATATCGAAGAAATCTGTCTCAAGCGATAACTGTGTGACAATTTTATTCAACTTGTCTATAAATATGGCCAAAAATAGTGGTCTTTTAATATTGAATATTATATATTGTAAGTAAAATAACAAAATAATATTAATGCACGTATTTATCAATACTTATCGTTTTTGCACAGTTTTTTTAAGTACCACCATCGCTTTACCAACTTTTGGACATGTCGTAAGTAAACTTTTGCAAATTTTTTTCAATTTTCCTTTTAATTATTTTTACTTTGTTTTCATTTATTTCTAAAAATTGTATAATTTTAATTTGTAGGAACGTAATCGTTTAGAAACTTACGAAGATTTATCGGATCGTTCGACCGATTTGAATCTTTTCAATAATTTAACATTTGAATTTTCCTGCGAGAACAAATTAATTGGTCTCTACGCCGATATCGATTACGATTGCCGAATTTTTCACGCTTGCGATGGACACGGAGAAGGCTTTCCAATGATTTGTCCAAATAATACGATCTTCGATCAAAGACAACGAGCTTGCAGCGACATTGAAAACAATTGTGAACACGCTTACAAATGGTAAGCACAATTTTTTTCTATTTATAATTGTATTATATTTTCTTTAATGTATTTATTCTAGGTACTATATCAACGAATTACCTTATTCCGATGAATTGACAGATTTGAATAAAGTAGAATCGGTTGAAGATAATATACCCACAGTCGTGCCACTTGCTATTGTTTAAAAACAAATTAATGTATTAATCGAAAACAATGTGCATTAGATTTATTTGAAATAAAAACAATTAAAAAGAAATAATATACGAGAGAAGAGAACAATATGTATCTTTTATTAATTAGTAACCCCTATTTAAAGAGAGAGTACCATTGACAGTCTTAATCTCTACGAAAGAACAATCCTTCTGATTGTTTGAATATATCTATCCTATTGCGTTACATTATACACCATATTAATATTAAAATACTAACGCTTATACATTACAATTATTTCTCGATTATACGAGAGGATCATAAAAAAAAGATAAATGATGATAATGCGTCACCCTCCACCATGAAGTCCCACGAAAATAAATATATACCTCGAATCAACAAAATCGCATTGACCATTACAATAAACGCTAATTATAAAGATACGAGGTATTAACCCATTTTGTCGAATTTATTCTTAAATTAATTTACGTAACATTAAACGAGAATATTTCTTGTGCGAAATGATGATCAAAGTAAATATTGTAAAATACGTATTAACGAAGTTCGTTGAAAGTAATTTAGGTTTTTCGAACGTCGATAGAACGTAATTAAACAATATGCGTAAAATTAAACGTTATTAAAGCTAACCCAACGAAAAGGGACGGTTAATAACCGTTCGATTACATCTAAAACAACTTTTTAGACAATTATTTATTATTCTTAGCCATAATAAGGCGCGTAATATCCTTTAGGAGGCCAAACTACACCCGGTTCTGTCTTATCGTTGTCGTAAACGTATTTTATTTTCGGTTGAGTGCTCGGTCCAAAGAGTGCTTGACGAATCATTGCAAACATGGCCGAACCTAGAGCCATATTGCTGAGCATCCCGGCCATAGTGGCAGCTGCACGTGCATGAGCAAGCGCCATTTGAATAAGGAAAGAAATAACGAAACCAAGTCCAGGCATCATCTGCATTATCTTTAACTTCATATCTCGGCTTAATTCGATAACAGTATTCGTGATTTTTCTAGGAACAATGTCCTCGTTGAGATGCGGCAATTGAAGCATCAATTTCGTACGAATATCTTTCTCAACAACTTTATCCTCTTGTTTTATATTATTCTCAATATCAGAATCGTTCAGTCGATTACCATCGGATCTTTCTATCTTAGTCTCTTGCAAATAAGAATTCGAATATTTATTCACGAATGATTTCAAAGTATTCTTCGTGCGATCTTGTCTGTTCCTTGACATCTGATCGTCCGATTCTTTCTCCAAATCATAATTTAATCGAGCATCCAACGGAATTACTTTCAAATCTTCCGAATTGTTCCTCTCCGATTCGAATGGTACTATGTCTATGGTTTTGTCAAATTCATCAGTAGTTTTTTTTCTAAACGATCTTAGATGATCTATTTTAAAAGATTTCAGTCTGTTCATGAATTTACGATTCAATCGAGTACCAAATAAAACTTCAAAAGCGTTATAAGCATCTTCCAAATTGAGATGATTTTTCGAACCGCTTTCTGAATTATCTGAGATGTTTGATTTTATTTTATCGAGGAACATGCTAATTATTTCTTCATCGTTTATCGATCGATCTTTCGTTTTTTTATCGTCATCGTTGTCCTTTAATAATTGATAATCCATGTCTTGAAAATTATCTTTCAAACTTCTATCTCTTTTATCTTTGTCTTTTTTATTCTTATCCGAATCTGGTCTCTGATCCAAAACCTCTTCCATGATATCACTGATAATTGTGAGAATGCTCGGCAAATTCTTATTGTCCTTTATTTTTGTACCTCGACCTTCACGAAAACCTCCAAAACTTAGACTGACTTCACCGTTACCGTAGCCTTTTACCTTCAGAAAACCCCAATTGGTTTGGAACTTCTCTTCAGATAATTTTTTATAAGAATCTAATAAGAAATTTTCAATCGATTCCTTTCTTGATAATAATTCTTTCTCGAATTCTGACGTAGACATTCCAAAAAATTGTTCAACCTCTGTCTCTATTGATCTTCCGAAAGGACTAAAACTTGACAATGACGGTAAATTATTATATATAACTGGCCACACGAATATACCCATACATCTGATAAAACTCAAACTGCGAATACATTGGACGACTCTCGTCATGAAACTTCGATTTGATGTAATTCCGTTCAAATCTTCTATTTTCTTTAAAATCTCGTATTGATCAGCGGTCAAGGAATCTCTTATCGTAGAATTCAAAGTATCTACGAAATATTCTTTTTCATCATTTGAATATCGATCGACCGTCAAATTATTTAATTTCGAAACCTGTATTAGTAATTGCAAAAATTTGGATTCGTCTATGTTTGGAAAAGTTGATTCAGATTTCTCCGAAGATTCTTTTTCATTTTCTATCGTTTCTGGATAAGATCTGAAAAGATCTACTACGCTCCTTCGTTTTCTTACTTTTTTATTCGATAATTCAGATTCCACTTGTTCCTTATCAGACAAATTGACTTTTTCCGTAGATATATCTATGAGGGTTCCAGACGGTTGACCAGGATATCCAGGGATTATGCCTTGATCATCTGCAAATAAACAAAAAGTCAAAGATCAATAGTTTGAATAGGTATGATAAAATATTGTTTATTTAATAAGTAAAATAGATTCACCTACTGACGGTGTGGACGATGGTACCAATGGCTGGTTTGCCTTTTTTGAATCAAACATTTTAGCCGATGATTGTTGTACAGTAGATAATAACTCTTTCGGATATTCAATCGTTTTAACAGCTACTGGTATATTTCCAAATTGTGGTAGACCAAAAAATTGACCCACTTGTTCTGGTATTTGAGGAATTACTCCTGGTACCTGTGAAATACCACCCGGAAGAGAAGGGATACTAGGTGGAAGTGGTAAATTAGGTATTTCAGCCAATGGTAAGCTACCGGGTAATTGAGGAACTCCTGATATGCCTGGTAGTTGACTGATGTCAGGCAGCTGAGAAAAGTACTCGCCAAATTGAGGAAAATTTGGTAAAGATGGGAGGTAAACTTTCAAAGTAGGCCAACTAACGTGTTGACTGCAGCCAATAAAATTATTATTTCGCATACATTCTAACAATTTTTTAATGTATGTTGGTCTTACAGGATCTGGTAAACCTTGTTCGACGAGTCTGATAATATCGACTTGTTGTTTTGTAAACATAGTTTGTATTATGGGATTATTGATATCCAAGTAGGAATGTTCAAGTCGTGGTTTAGAGTTTTTAATTAGTATTTCTTCTAAAATCTCTTCTATGTTTTTCTGAAAGTATTCTATTGAAGTTTGCTCGTTAATAAGATCGGATTTATCTGGTGTATCCAAATTTATTGAAAAGTGTAACTTCGTTCTAGGTATATTTTGTGAAATCCTAAATTCAGGGAAACTTGGCAATCTGGGAAAAAACTGATGAACGGTTGGCCAAGTGATATCTTTAGTGCATTCTAAAAATGTATTTTTTTGAATGCAAATGGTTATTCTCTTAATGAAAGCAATACGTTCGGATTCTGGTAAAAGACACTCTGCTGTTTGAATAATTATAGATTGCCTATCCGTGAAATATTGAGATAAATCTTCCTTTTTCGTCGTAGATTCGATGCGTGGTAAATTAGGCGTAGAGAATCTTACTGCTTCCAAAATATTCAAGATAATAGCTTCAGGATGTTCGGTGAAAATCGGAACAAATCTCGTGTCTGTTATTGTCACTGTTGCGTCTCCATGTTGTCCGGTTTTAACATTTGTTTCCGAAAGATGAGAAGCTTCAGCACTCGAACTGTCTTCCGTTAGATTATGCGACGGAAGAGAAGGTATGGGACTTCCATTAATTGGTGCGTTGGAAAATATACCAAAATTTGGGAAATTAGGAACTCCTGGGAAATAATCAATCAACGTAGGCCAAAGAATGTCCCTCGAGCAAAGTATGAAATTGTATTCGTTAATACATTTCATGATGTTATCTACGAATTCAGCTCTGGCTGATTCGGGAATCAAATTTTCCGTAATTTTAATAATTAATTGTTGTTGTGCGTTTAATATATCGTAAAAAAGTTGCGTTTTGGTAGTTTCCTTTGTTGATGCATTAACCATATTCGCAGAAGATTGTTGAATCTTTTTTAAGATGTTTAGTATGACGGACTCGGGATGTTCCGTATATATTGGCACGAATCTTGTACCAGTTATACTAATTACAGGAACATTACTTTCTTGAGAAATTGTTTTAGAAATAATCTCATTTTGACCAGACGTTCTGGACATGATTTTTTCTGCTGACTTTCCTAGAGCATCAGAATTAATCGGTTCTTCAATATTATCCGTCGAGTTTTGCAAAATTTCTTTGTTCTTCTTTAAACTATCTAAAGATGAAAATTCGTTCGATGAATTTTGTATTTCTATTTGCGAAAATTCTGGCAAATTTGGTGCGTAATATGCGATCGATGGCCAGATGACATTTTCTGTACAATTCATAAAATCGTTTCTATCTTGAATACATGTAAGAACTTGTGCCAAGAATGTTGCACGAGCGGACGGCGGAAGAATACTTTCGGACAATTTTAATATTTTAAATTGTTTATCTGTTAAAGTCGTCAGGATTATCACGTTTCCAGAAACGGTTTGCGTAGGAATCTTATTTGTACTTCTTAAAGTGTTTCGAACGTGTTCCAATGTTTCGATGATTTTAGATTCCAAATTCAAATTAATATCATCAGCTTTTCTATATAATATGTTAGAACTAGGCAATTCGGTTGGTATCTGTGGAATCTGTGGAACCTGTGGAATCTGTGGAACCTGTGGAATCTGTTGTACAGGTACCACCTGTGAAATTTGTTGTGGTATAGTTATATTTGGTAAACCTGGTAGAAATCCTCCGAAGAGACCCGAAAAAGTTGGAGAGAAACTAGGCAAAAGTGAGAAAAAATCGGAAAAACCTGGGAAGAACGAAGAGAAATCTGGAAGCTGTGGAATGTACTGTTTAACGGTTGGCCAAGTCGAATATTTCATACAGGTCAAATAATTATACTCTTGTATACACCGAACAGTTTTTTGAACAAATTCCGGCCGATGAGAGATTGGGATAAATTCTTCAGCCATTTGTATGGTTATTAATTGATCTGGAGGAATTACGGCGGTATAAAAATTTGTTGGTTCTTGAAAGGGAATCGATGTTGATTCTACTCTTGGATGATAGTCCTTCAAAGTATTCTGCAAAACGTGTATAATCACTGTTTCCGGTGTAGGCTTTCTCATTCTGGTGGCATCGGAATCGACGACCTCGGGAAGTTCTCCGACCTCGTCAGAAAAGTTAGGAAATGGAACGATCGGATATTCGGGTACTATGGTAATACTCGGATACCAAATTTGATAATCTGGAAAGAGTGGTAGACTCGGGAAATATTGTTTCATCATGGGCCAAGCGAAATATCTTAAACAACTGAGATATTCAAATCTTCGTACACAGGAAAACATTTTATCGGTATATTCACGACGTAAATCGAATGGTAAGAGTTTCTCGCCTAATTGAAGAATCTCTAGTTGTCCTGGTGTCAATAATTTTTGGAAAGTTTCATTTTTCGAGTCGATGAAGTATGGTAACTTGTCTACATCGATGCGTGATTCTAAAGCTTGTTTTAATATCGAAAGTACGACCGATTCAGGTGTTAAATATCTTTTTTGATAAACGTTGGAGGAAGATCTATCGATTTTTTCTCGATTACCTTGAAAGAGATCAAGTAAATTTATTTCTATAGGCAAATTAGATCCAAAGCCTTCATTGATTGCTAGTGGAATGTTATCGATTAGGATCGGCAACATAAAAATCCTCAGACAATTTAACACACTGAATCCCCTAATACACTCGAACATGTTGTTAACGAAAGATTGTCTTTGTTCTACTTCGATCAATTGTTCTGCGCACTTGATTATATTTTCCTGAGTTTCGGTCAAATCTGTTTCGTTCAAAAGATTGGAATACGATTGATTCAAATTCGTCAATTTTTTCTTCGATACCAAATTTCTCAAAGTATCCAACAATTGATTTTCATTAAATTTCGACATTTCCGGAAGTATATCGATCGCATTTTCTTTTAAATATTTCACGAAGGTACGATTTTTTATTTGTTCTTGAAGCAATATTGCCTGGTCCTTTAATATTTGAAGACGATAATCTATTATATATTGAGAATCTGTATCTGGTAAATTCGGAAAATTACTGCGTTGATTTCTAACGTCGTCAACGTTATCCTCCGTTACGATCACATCATCGATTCCAAGTAATTTTACTGGTTGAAGAACTTTATCTTCGTCAACATTTTGCTTATTGTTAACATTATCGCTTACCAAGCCTAATGCATCGTCGCGAATAGATATCAACTTTTTAATTTGGCTATCAACGATCGATTTCTCTTCGCTATCAGGGCTTTCGGAACCTTCCTCGGCACTCAAATACACTGTTGAGCTTTTGTGCTTGAACTTACCTCGAGTTTCCTCTAAGTACCTTTGATTTCTTTTCGATTCAATTGATTCGCCAATTATTACTGAACTTTGTTCTTTCTCACGATCAATTTCTGAAACGTTTTCCTCATTGGCTACCAAACTTCGAAGATTATTACGTATATCTTCCTTTATCGTTAAAATATTATCAGTATCTACTTTAGGTACCTCAACTTGTCGACTGTCTAAAATAATATCATCGTTTTTCTTCACGTCATCAATTTTAGAAACCTCAACTTTTTGATTGTTTAATTCAACCGGAGTGTCTAAAATAAAATCATCGTTGTTCTTCACGTCATCAACCTTAATAGCCTTTTTCTGCGAACGTTCACCTTTGACTAATCCGTTATTCTGATCTGCATTGATCTTCGAAGATTGATCGTTACTTGGTAATTCAATCTCGTCGACTGATTCTACTTCAGCGTCAAATCTACGAATACCTTCGTTCTTGGTGACATCAACATCGGTATGACCGATAATAAATCTTGGATTAGTTTCTTGGACTTCACTTTTAACGGTCAACGTAAGATCGTTTCGTCGTCTTTTTTTCGCAACAGATGTATCATCCTTATCTAAATTCTTTTCCATTTTCTTGACATTATCCTCGAGCAATTTATTTTCATTTTCGCGAGGATCGATCGATCCTAAAAGTTTCTCTTGGCTCGTTTTGTTAAATCTTACCTGATCGACCTTCTGAGCTGACGATTCCAATGTTATCTTCTCGATGTTGTCAATATCATCGTGGGATACACTTCGCGACGATACACCGTGAAGTAGGAAAAATATTAGGATGAAAAAAATAAAATGATAGTTTCGAGCATTACTATGAAAGATGCTCGTTCTTGGCAGTAGGCGTTGAGAGTTGAGTGCTCTCATGGTCGCGGTCGAGAGGCGAATGTCTCGGCTACTTCTCGGAGCCGGTCTATGGTCAGCCATGCCACACGTATGGTGATACACATACCATCGTCTTCCAATGCGGAACACGAAGGTATACGAGCGTGTACGCATGCATCTAGCCCTACCAACAGCAACCTGGCATTTCCATTTTTGCGATTCTTCTCTATGTGCATCCTTGGAGACTTCGAGGAGAAGCAAGTTCATGGTTTAACGGCCCTGCGCATCTAAGGTCTACTATCGATGATACAACGTGGAATCTTTTATACTTACCGAGTTAAAACTTATATTCTTCTCTCTTATATATGTTTTTAGTTATATAATTAACATTTATTTTCATCATTTCTTTATATATATATAACGTTTATTTTCATATTTCTTATTATAATAATCAATATTATTAAGAATGCTATTTATAATAAATGAATATTTATTAGTGTTAGAAATAGACATCGTATAGAACTTAAGGTAGATCGTAATCAAATACGTTCGACAATGTTATTAAAAAGATCGAAAGTAATTAAATAGATATTATTTTTATCTAATATTCATCTTTCCTAGAATTCCTTGTGCATAAACGTTAAAAGATAATTTCTGCATTCATATAAACACTAAATTTGTATTATCCTTGAATATATTCTTTTAATCACCTGCATTTTCCGTTTGTACGCGAATAGTTCGTAATTCATCGTAATAACGAAAAAAACTGGTCGATAGTTAAATGAAACAAAAAGAAAAACAAAGAAAAAGGGAGAATAAAATGAGAAAGGAAGAAATTACATTGGCCGACAGTTTTCTTCGAATAAAGTCCAAGCCAGGTTTCAGGTTCATGTTTAAAACAGCTTCTTCGTTCTCAGTACAAGGGGTTGAATTTTTAGTCCTTGAAGAAATCGAGACTTGAAGTACCCGTCGGTGAAGGTATAGCCGATGGAGGGAAGAGGAGAATGCAATGCATTTTTCCACTGATCCTTATTTTCTAAGATGGCTGCTCTATACCCTTTTACTTCTTCTTCCTTACCTCCCCTTTCCTCATCTCTCTTTCCGTACTGGATTCTTAACGTAAAGATGCTACAGTAAACCTGTATTGCCTTTCTTTCTTTATCTGCTTACTGTCCGCACGTTTTAAGGTACATTCACAATGCTTTATACTACATCTACATCATTCTCTAATAGTAATAGAAAAATTTTGAAAATGATTTCGGAAAGAATTTTTCAAAGTATTTAAAAAATATGTAAATAATACAAAAAATTTGTTTAGAATATTATATTAATATTAGAAGATCATGTTTTGTAGGTGTTTATCATGAATTTATCTATAGAATAAATCATTCTCTATCATGAAATAAGATTTAAATCCATGGTATGTATATGGAATGTCAGTTGACATCCTTTCTAAATCTTCATTTTTATTATTTTTATTGATTATATACTGCATCATACAACGTTCTTACTTATATTTTATTTATAATAGTTAATGTATTAAAAATGATTTTAGTTAACAAACAGATAACACTTGCATTAATTCGATATATTATATGATCCGTATATATGTATGTTAAAATTATGTTGAAATAATGCGATTGTATGGATAAATAAAATTCAAGAGGAAGAAACGTCATAAATATAAATATAGTATTTTCTTCTTTTATATTAAATATAATGTTATCAATAATGGCCTTTATAATATATACTTATATGTAATTCGAATATCATCATTTTAATGATTCGCTACGGACTATCGTCATGGAATAAAGACTTGTCTTCATGGTTAAACAATCGTGCTCAAGGTGACGGTCGTACGCGAATGATCGTCGGACAGTGACCGTGACAGTGACGTAGAAAGTGGGACAAAGTTCCCTGCAACATATGTACGTACATCATTCGAAACAGTTCCAAAATATATAGTCCCTACTTTTTCTTCCAAGAGATAACTGTACTGAAAGAACAAGAAAAAAAAAATAAGAAAAAATTCATAAGTCTTATAAGAAACTTACGTTAAAACAAATTATATATTTACCATAGAAAAAATAAGAAATAAAATGTGTGTCTTTATATTATTCATAAAGTTTTAATATGTATGAATAGGAATTAATTATAAACGAAAAATATATCAGGATAAATGTTTATAACCGGCAAATTGTGAACATTCAACTTTCATTTTATCTGATATAAATATATTTCCAACGATCCACCATTTAAACGATTATTACGTTTAGTAACGATCGTTTTATAAGGTATTAAAGAAGCATCGGCATCGATATTCTTTGGTCGGATACTGAACAACTGTTATAGTAAAACGAATATAAAAATTAAATGAATCGATCGTTTCTTATTAATAACTTTTTCATCTATCATCCTTTTTCTCTTAACTATTCATATATATATACCTATCGACCGCTATTCCTTTCAATTATAAGTATACAAAAGTTATAAAAGTTATATTAGTTTCGTAAAAACATTCAACGAGCTTTTTAAAATTGCTTTATCATTAAATTCCTCTAACAATATAAACAGTTAGTCGTTTATTTAAACTTAACAGTAGTAACAACTCTAAACAGTTATTTCTTATATATATATATATAATAATAATATATAATAATATATATATATCTTCAATTATTAAGAACTTTCTTTGAATTCGTATAGAAAACAATGTCAAGTGTTATGATATCACAGAAATCACTTTCCACGTGTAACAAAAGAACGAAACGAGGAAAGTGTCGTGGATGGGGACGAGGTATGATGCGCAGAGCGCACGCGC
Source organism: Polistes canadensis (assembly GCF_001313835.1). Taxonomy (NCBI): domain Eukaryota; kingdom Metazoa; phylum Arthropoda; class Insecta; order Hymenoptera; family Vespidae; genus Polistes; species Polistes canadensis. The sequence continues at coordinate 111,687 of NW_014569766.1, read as the reverse complement.
ATTTCTCCTAGCGCTTACCATTTTCAGTTCGAACGACTTCGCCTTCGTTCGTCCGAATCATAAGGCTCCTCGTTGCGAGACCGATTAACACACGTTCTTCATGTTTCATATTTAATTTCAATAAAACGTCAAAACAACAATTACAATCGGTCGTGTTCAGAAAGAGTTTATGATTAGGGAAGGTATCACGTGATATAGCAAGTGATCTAAAGATGAAGCGGATTGGTTGGATGGTGATGTGCCTTTTTCTGTTGGCGTCATTTTCAAATAAAGTGTTATCCGATAAACGAACAGATGTTATTTATGGGTCCAACCAAATCGAGGAACTACGAAATAACAAATTAACGACAGTTTCGAACAATTCTTTAATAGATCGTGATTTCGAAAATGTTCGACACTTTTTCGATGAAATATTCGATGGAAACGTAATCGAAGGTAAGTTTTCATATTTAATTCGTATTTGTAGAAGTGTGTTTAATATAGTATTTTTAATATTAATATGTAAAATATTTTTCCTTGAAATGAATATAATTTAATTTGATGTATGTAATATATAATGAAAATGACAGATGTGTCAACGGGTAACTAAATCACTGTTATTTTACATTCATCATTCATACAAAGTTTGATATTCTCACGTATATCTCAGTGACATCCTTTCGTGGAGAAGATCTTATTAAAACGGTACATAAATTCCGCAGGAAAAGGGATCGAAACAGGCCGTACTTTTGGCATCAAGAGATTACAATTTATGTTGATGCCAATGATGTACAAAATGGGAGTGATGATGACGCTATTGACGGTGCTCACTGTGATTTCTTTGAAAGGTCTTTTAATCGGTAAGTCGACGATAAAAGAAAATGCTATGGAAAATACAAAAGTAACGGTAATTTCATTCGAGTGTCGTAGGGTGAATACATAATAAGAAGAAATCGTTCGATACTTTTATGATAAATGATGTCAAGTGTGACTTAACGGTCAAATTTGTTCCTACTTAAAAAGCAGTTCAAAACTTTCTCCTTCATTTAAATTGAACATCGATATTAAATGACTAATTCAAAGATTAATTTTTTTTTGTTTTATTTCAGGGATCATTCTATTAGTACTAAAATTGAGTAGTTTCTTTGCCAAGTTTTATGCTGGTTGGAATCAACAACACGTACCGCATTCCTGGTCGCCTCAACCGATTCATGTACACGTTCACAATGATCTTCCTTACGCTCACGGACAAGCTTATCATGCTTGGCAAACCGCTAACGGACCTGAAGACGAAGAACATTATTATTACAAGGGATAAAATACAACTCACGAAATTTTGGATTTTATTTATTTTTATTATTAATATTACATGAAAAAGAAAAAGCGATAAGAAATAGAACGGTATCGATGGTCTGTGATTCCTATAGTGCCTTTCGTAATGCTTTAGAATTTGTGATTGAGATTTCTTGTGTTAATGTACACATTACTTAGTTTCCTACTCATCGTAAAACTTGATATACGTTTCGCCATATTCATTAATTTCATTCAGTGACATATTAATTCATGAGAGATTATACTTTTAATAATCTTCGTTTACAGAAGATTATTTATAAAGTTAACTATATATTTTATTCTTTAGCTAAAGGTATTCTTAGGATACGGTTACCGTCGACCATGTAGCTAAGTTTCACATTATTTATTATTTATCTTTTAGTAGAATGTAATACCAAAGGAGGCTATGAATTAATAGGAAAGCAATACTGACATAAAGGAACCAAATAATAGATACAATGTTCCTCATTTTAAAGAAAAAACAAAAAACGTATACAATACTTTTGAAAAAAAGAAACATTAATAGATCAATTACTTTTATTTTTAATATATTATATCCTATACTAATATCATACACTTATTAACATCGTATACTGATGTTCAATGTATTAAAAAATATCGAAAACTTGACCAAACTTCAAAACCAAAACTGTTAGCTAGATATATACGATAAGCAAATACCTCATATTACCGTCAACGATTAATTAATTCTTATAACGAACGTATTATTACGTGATTATCTTATTAAATTAATAACAAATCGTATAGACAATTATATGTAATATACAATATATTTATTTATAATGTTTTATAAAATAATAATCTTATTTTTATTATCAGCATATATAAAAACGTATTCGTTATGTATTTTATATACCAATTTTAAGATAGTCTCGATCTTCGACAAAAAAGTTTAATATATATTTTTCAATTTCAAGGTCATGCAATATTTTTTTCTTTCTCGAAGAAAGAGCGGACAACTGTTACGCATTCTCCATGAAACGATTACGTTCTCCGGTAAGCTAGACCTAGTTTCCAGGCTTCCGTCTAGTAACTACGCGGGGAGGACATAAGAAAAATATTAGTTCTTCGCTTGGCAGACCATGGAACAGTCCAGTCGATGATCAAACGGAAGAACGACGACTCCTCTGTTAATTGTATCGTTGTGATGTTCTTATAAATATGTGAAAATTACGATAATCTCTCTTTTTTATATTCTCGAAATTTGTGATCGTTTCCTTCAATCGATTATTTTTCTTATTAATAACTAAGGTACGATCAATTTCTCAAACATTTATATCGAATTTTTATTAATAATTAATCTAATATACACTATAGTAATTATTTCAAGTAGGTAGACATAAGTATCATTAATCAATGTTTTAATTAGAAATAGCGAATTTTATAAACTTAAAAATTATATACAGTGTGTCTATTATTATGTACAGTGAATTTAAATTTTCTTAATTAATATATTTATTTTTCTTATAAATAGTATTATTATTTATACAGGGGTCGAATATTTTAAGGGATTATAATATTTATCAAGAGGAGTAAAAAAATGTATTATTAACGTGGGTCCTAAAATCAATCAATTATCATCATGTACATGTCTATCAATATAACAATGTTAAATAATATTTAAATATATTTATCAAATAAATAATAGAAACGATATTATACATCGAATTTATACTTTCAGTCTAACGGAGTGCGAGATTTATTGGAGATATGAAAGAAGTGGAAAGCATTATATTTAGTACGATCTGCCTAATGACCGTAACGAACGCTTTAGCGAAGACTGAATTAAGGCCAAACAATAACTTAACTTCGGTCGAGATGAAATGTTTGGATCTATATTCGGGTATTAAACTTTATGTCAAGGGTAGACAAATATGGATCAACGTAAGAATACTAGAATTATTTGGAGGTATTTTTTAAACATAAAAAATATAAACATATTTCACAATATCTATGTATATTATATCAATTTTATATAATTTTTTTTTTTGTACGTTTTACATAACAAATTTATTTATAGAAAATGCGATACAAGCAAGAGATTATTATTCTGAGCAGACAAAAACAAAAAAATCGATAAAGAAAATCGGTTTTATGATGATGATGGCTCCATTCGCTATGCAGGTGAAACAATTTACTTTTTTCTTAATTTAACAAATTATCATTTTCTCCTGATGAACATTTTTTTTATATTTAATTGTAAGAGAAACTAATTTTGATTGCTTTTAGTTGATTTCCTTGCCGGGTTCTCTTGCATCTATCAAAATGTCTTTGTTAAGAAGCATATTTGTTGCCAAATTAGCGATACTAATGATGATATACAACATGATTGTAAACATGAGATCCGAAGTAATAGTAGTTCAACAGCCTCAACATCACCAACATTATTACCACCAATATCAACAGAATGAAGAAGATAATGAAGGCTGGTTCGGTAGATGAAACATCGTTAAAGTGTTTGAGATTTCTCGATGAATAGTACAAAGTCAAAGAGTATATTTGTTTTTCCCATTAAGTAGATAAATATTAGTGATACTAACAATATTGTTATATCTATTATATATCATGAATTTTCCATTATTTATATATTTATACAAATATTTCTATCGATTCAACATTATAGATTTAGGTTAAACTGTTTTATCGTAATCAATACCGATTTTCTTATTTGCACCGGTAAATTTGAAAATGGACTAATAATAAGTAGAAAAAATTGAAGAGAAATTGATTTTATGATTTATTGTGTATACTTAAATTATTTCATTTTAATGTTTTTTATTGTATAATATAAGTTTTACATTTTATATTTTATATATATTATTTATATTTAAAGAATTTAAAGAATTTTTTAAATATGATATATAACTTACATAAAATCAATTTTTTTATTTCTATTATTTATTTCATTGTCATAATTGCCGATAAATTTATTAAACACATTTTAATCATCTACGTATAACAAGTGCCGTAAGGCATGTTACACAAATATAAAAATATTTGACTAAAAATTAATAATATGTACTTATCTGTATCTATGTAAATTCATTTATGTCACATTTTATGTAATTTTTAAACACAAAAGAAATATGAGATAATAACGCATATGTTTATATATTGTACGCTTCGACGATTTCCCTTTCCAAAATGTTTTCAAAAATATAATCTCAAAATACAAGTAGGTTCTTAATCATGACTGAATAACCATAGGTATATTTGATAGTGAGATGCCGGTTGACCTACTTAAGCCCGCAAGTAACGGCATTTTGGTCCAAATTCTGTATAAATGAGAGAAGGGATTTTTATGTATACCAGTATTTCGATTTCTCTCTCGTTCATTTAGACATAGAAATCGAAATTGAAGTTTTTTATATACCCCTATCATTTAATGTACTTTATACGATATCAAAAATACAATAAAATCTATGTCAACGTATTTTGTGCGTCGTTTTTACATAAAACAGGAAAAAGATTATTTTAAATATCCGAAAGTAAGCTATTTCAAATCCTGTTTTTCGGAATACTATACTAAGAAATTTTCGCGAATATCGAATTTAGTCTTGAAAGTCTCGATATTCGTAAAACGTACTTACATGTGCCAGAAACCCACCTTCCCCATTGGTGTTCTTAGTATGCCACTATCATCGGTACTGTATCGACGGTTGGCCATACAAATTGCATCGACATACCGTTTTCTAAACTACCCATTGCACACGTAAAGCATATGTACTTATATACTTATATATATATTATTATTATATGTTGGAATGTGATTTACTTTTATTTAAGATTCATAATTTATATTTTATAAAGTTCATTTCTTTTCGAATACGTGTACACACGTATATATATGTATTTACGTCAATGTAAGTATACGTGAAATGATTAAAATTTGATCTATTTACTTTCGACTCGTCGCTTTTTTAATCACGCATCCACTTTTGAAAGTGTCTACTTTCTTGAACGACGATTAAAGTCAGAGAATGAATTGAATGTATAAATAATAATTGAATATTCAGATGTATGTGTACGTGCTCACATACCTATAGCTACGAGGTAAACATTTCAACGCTCGCGTTCGTAAAAAAAAAATGCAGAAAAATCGCGAAAGGACAACTTCAACGTGATATCACTTACTATGGTAAACAAACTCGATAAGAATCTCAATTATATTACTATCTATAGTATATGTATATATATATGCACAATACTCATCATAATCTGTTTGAAGAAAGAAAGGCTTAAATGTTAAACAAAGAATTCAACGGTACTTTAGTGTGAGTAGTGATTTCTAATCTCATTGTGTTAGTTGACAATAAGCAAATTATGCCTAAATTCTATGACGATTGTATCAAATATTTTCCTTTTTATTTCTAGCCAAAGATGTTTATTTCAAAATATACCTATCGAATAATATCGAAAATTTAACAAACACAAAAAAGGAACATAAAATAATTAGTATAAGATGTCTAATTGATTCTTCAAATAAACGAAATGGTGCAAAAAAAATTGTAGAAACATACGTGTGTTTTTTTTTTTTCCTAAAATAGTCATCGAATAACTTTCGAAGTCTCGGACAATAACTAAGATGGTTCGTCGTATAGAAACAACTTTCTCCTTATTTATACGTAACAATTAATATTCATAAGTAAATACGATTGAAATCTTGTAATATTTAATAATTTCATTCATTATTCATTTATCTTCTATATATATAATTCTGTTGTTACTTATTTCTTTTTATCTACGAAAGAAAGTCAATAATTATTCGCAATATAATGATATTTGTCTTTTCTTTATTTTATAATGATATTTTCTGTTGTGTGTATTATCGAGTATAGGAGTAATAAAAATAAAAAATGAGAGACAGTAGAGAAAAGATGGAAAAAATTTTAAAAATTAATATTGAAAATCAAATAATAATTAGAAAAAAAAGAAAATGGAAAAAGTAATAAAATAAAATAAAATAAAAAAAAACTAAGAAAAACGAAAGAAAAGATATCAGCGAGCTTTCAAACGGAAATTATTTAACGAACGGTTGGCATAGATCCGTGAGATTTACGATCAAGATTTGTCATTGTGTAATTATCCGCGAATGACGTTACTAAACGCGCGAAAGTAATCGCGAAGGAAAAACCTTGTTAGAGTCAGTCGTTGATTTATTCTTTTTTCTCTATTTCCTCTTAACGAGCTTTTCTTCCCTCCTCTTACCGCAGATTCTTCAGCATATCCTGTAAAAAAAATCGAAGACAGATGTATCTTCTAGTCTTGCTTATATTCGATTACATCACAACGTCGAGATGCAGCAAGGGAATTTATTAACATTATTGCACTTTTAGTCTCGTGAGTTCCATCAAACAGTTTATTTCATTTTGCAAAATGTCATTTCGATTAGTTAGATATTTCTCTAAGTTGTTAAAAAATCCTTCGACATTCTCATTTTTATTTTTGTATTTGTTTACGAAAAGTTGTGCTCTTATCGATGATTCGTATTACGAAAATAGACCTTACGAATTTTCTTTCAATATCGTCGATTTTCAACATAGATATGAAAAAAAAGGTAAAGTAAAGAATAATATGGTTTCTCGAATGTGAAAACGTTAGAAAGTAATTATTAGTTTTTATTATATTTTTCACAATTAATCAATACAATTTTCTTTCGAAAAAAAGACGTTAACGGGATTATCACTGGTGAATACGGATTTATAACGGCTGATGGAGTTTATCATGAAACTGGATACGCCACTGATAAAAATGGAAATTTTATTATTACTAAAATGAGAAATCGAAAGATCACAAGTCGTGAGTTGGGTTTTTATTTTTGTTTCTTTGCGATTAATTTTGTTAAAAAGGATTATTTGTTGATACTTTGGAGATTTTTAAGTGAAAGACGCACGAGAGATTTTCAAGGAGAGACCTGAAACTGCAAGAAAACTTTTCGAAGCAGTAGCAAAATCTTGCGGTGGTTGTAAAATTCCGAAAGAAAAGGAGAATGAAGTTCTTACGACTAACTCTGAACCTTCGATTGAGAAGAAAATTGAACCGAAATTAAAAAATATGATGGAGGTATTGATTGAAAATACAGAAAACATAGGTAGGAATGACATTTTTTGTGTGTGAGTGAAAATTTTATAATCATATTGAGAGTGATTTTTCATAGTCGTTATAAAAATAGGACCGACATATGAAAACATAATATAACCGAGCATGATTTATTCAATACAGTGAGTGTTGTTATACATCGTTATATGTTTCACTAATTGAGTCATTTATTTGCCAAAGAAAAAAAAGGAAAAAATTAATAAAGTAACATAAATTGTCATATCATTCCTGCTAATTATTATGATAGTGAACTAATTGTAAGTTAAAAAGTTCAACAAAATAATATAAATAATAGTAATATAAAATTTATACATTTATTTGTTTAACTTACAATATTGTTCACTTTTATAATTAAATGGCACATTTTTATTTATTAATGATGCTCTCTAAGCCTAAATTATTAAAGAAATTTAATTGAAATATAAGAAGAGTTGGGCATCAATCTCGAGTACTTTGGTATATAAATTGAAAAATATTCTGAAAGTAGAATTATTCTTATTGGTTTGTTAACAGCTCAATTAAAGATAAAATACAATACTCGTTGAATCATATAAATTATGCTTTCCAAACATATTAGAATTTGAATTGAAAATCACACACATAAACACACAATAGACGACGATGTACGACACTCACTGTATTACACGAGTAAATGCTCTTTCTCTCTCTTTACCTGTTCTTCAAGTGATTGTTACCATGCTTCGTATTTTAAAAATTTAGAAATTATGAATTAGAATCTATAAATTCACTTTTTTTCCCTCTCTCCTAAACATATTTTTAAAAGATTCACTTCTAGTACACGTATCACACATATATCGTACTTCATTTATTAAATTATTAATTTTTAGAACGCATTTCATCGAGTATTTCCATAAATGAAGATACCTCAACGACATCAATGAAGAAAAATGAATTTCAAGACAATCCAAATATTAATCGTATTCCGATTGATAAGAAAAAAAATGAACGGAAGGAACGAGTTATCAAAGAAATGATACAAGTTAATTCTATTAAAGAAATTCTTTCTAACGATACTAAAAACAATGAAATTATTCTTAAGGACAATTCTCTCGAAAAAATAACTAACGATCTTTACTATCATTTCAATTATTCGATACCCTCGCATGGTCATCAGGAGACTGGTTATCGTAACGGTGATAAAAATGGCGATTATCGATCATTGAGTGAAAATGGTGTCGATACAAGAGTGAAATACGTGTCAGATAAATTCGGTCATCAACCGAATATTACTTTTCATTCAGGATCGAACGAGACGGGAAAAAGAAATCATTCACTCCCAGAATATTCCTTTCTTTGGAATTTTGCTTAAAATATTATATTTATTTTTATTTTGTCTAGCTATAAACAAAAATTATAGATCAAATGTCAAAAAGAGTTTCAATAATTTATCTTTATTGTTCTATATAATGAAACTCTTTGGAAATTATTAAGAATTATTTTAATTGAATATATAAATGAGTAATTATTAAAATAAACATTTGTGTATTAAAATGAAATACAATTAAAAGTAATTATTTATTTTCGAAAAATTATTTCATTTAAGATACTCATAAACCTTAATAACATATATATATGAAAGGGATGATAAAATTGTAATGTTAGATTTTAAGTTTTCTAATAGTTCTAATAGTCCGCAAATTACTTAAACGCTATGATTAAAATTAATGATAGTAATAAAATTAATAAGCCTTGTAGTTAAGTTAATTGAGTTAATTGTTATCTACAGAGATGCAAATTTTTCGTGCATTAGATATTTCTCTCTTTTTATATTATTTCTTTTAAGAAAAAAATAAAAATAATGAAAGAAAATAGAGAATTGTCATTATACAAGATAGAAAGAAAGAGAGAGAGAAAAAGACAAACGTGTTTGAAAAACCAATCTTTTTTATTTACGCTCATTAACGTCATATTACCTTTCAAAGGCTCGTAATGAAACGTGACGGTTCCCGTGTTACAAACTCATATAAGGTTTTGTACTTTTGACGGGCATGACGTTTTCAGTATTATGCAAATCAACTGAACGTCTTACGAATAATTTTTCCGTAAATACGAGAAATATAATAAGAATAGTTTATCTCTTACGCGTGTGATTACAAAATGAGAAGAAATAAATACAATATACAAACATAAATTGAAATATACTTAAAGAAAAGTTTTAATTGTGATAAACAATGACCAATGCAAAAAAATTGGAATTACCATTCGTTTGGAAAGTATCGATTTCTCTACGATTTGGCGACAGTTCGTTTTAAATTGGCGATAAAGACGGAAGATCTGTGAAATTGGGTTGTATTAGCATCCTGTTGTAGTTCAAGTGGAATTTCTGTGGTCGGACCACGTACTCGCCAAACACGTGTACCAGGTTGCATATTCTAAATCCTGCGTGCTTTTAAAACGGATTAGGTGACACGAAACATGAAAAAAGAAAAAAAAGAAAAAAAAGATTTCCAAGTAAAAGAAAAAGTATCTTTTCAATTTTATAATATCGAATTTTCTCGAAATACAAATATATTATATGTTATCATCGCGCGTACAAATCTATCAATAATTTTCTTTTGCTAGCAGCAACGCAAACTAATCAACTCATTAAGCCTCATAAAAAAAAAAAAAAAAAAGAAATATCGCATAGGACTACAGGTGAATAATAAAACACAGTGTGAACCTGTACCAATGAGAATCAAATATTTCACATAAAATACCAGGAATTTGTTCGAATGTGCGTCCCGTAATAAATATCCCCCTTGATTCGTATATATCCGTATATAAAAATTTCTCTACAATAAACTAGAAAGATCAAACAACGACAACGACGAAGACGACAACGACAACGACGAAGGTAGAAAACGAGAATGGAGTAAGAGAAAAGAAGGTGGACGAATAAGAAGAAAGGAAAAGAAAGAAGAAGAAGAAAGACTGAAGGTGGGATAAAGGGGATAGAGGGAGGGATGAGGAGGATCCCAGAAAGAAGACGAGTATGGTGTTCACAACGATTGGATCAAGTTCAAGGGGAAGGGGCTCCACTCTCATATATGCTTGTCCACGCACCTTCAACAAGCACTCCGTGCCTGTGACACGTTGCCCAAGGATATAAAAAGCTGGAGAGTTGGAGGAAGCTTGAAAAAAAAGAGGGTGAAGGTCAGAACGACAGATTCGAAGGTGTGATTTGTTCCGCGGTTGCATATACCGAAATAATACGCCCGTAGGGCACAGGAGAATACACAAAAAAATGAACGTCATGGGGTCGTTTAGGATCTGGTTATCACTCATAGGGACATTGGTCCTTTATACATCGATCGTTTTGGCTGAAACCAAAGACGAAGAAGGGGAAAGAAGCACCCTAGAATGCATCTTCGAGGATAACGTTGGCAATTGTCTTAAGAAAAGGCTCGCAAGGGACATTGACAGGATCGAGCTTGAAGTTTCTGGGAAAAAAAGTGAACCACCAATGAGCGAGGTCATCGAACAGACCGGAAATTTCATCGCTGAACTCGTAAGCGACGTACAAGAGGAACTTCAAGAGGATGACGAGGAAGTTGCCGAACGTGATGCCAACGTAGACGGTCGTGCATTGGGTAAGCAACCCCTGACAAATAATGTTGATAATATTTACAAACAAAAAAATAACAAAAATTTAATTAATACTTAAGAAAATCATTCATATATATATATATCGCTTGTAGAGCTTCATTTTAAAATTCCCGCACTAATAAACGTGATAAAATTCGAATGGATTAGATCGCTCTAGTAGATTAGAAATTCGTAACTCGTTCTAATCGATAATTGATTCAACGACACGCACTGAGAACGGCATTAACTTTCTTCCGTGTTTCGTTACTCCACGTACTCCACCTTCTCCCTCTTTTTTTTTTTAAAGACAAAAAAGTCGGCTAACTTTTACCGACCTTAAAGCTACCCGTCTGCCTACCTTATTGACAGGTTTAATAAAATCAAGAATTTAATTTGATTGATATGCCTCGTGAATTCCACCTCGTTTGTTTCCCCTATTTACGTTATTACCTTTCCATTAGACTCGGCTATATATTTTTTTTTATTTCATTATCTTCGCGGCCCTTATTCGCGCCTAGTTGAAATAGAAAATTAGTCTTGTTCTTCCGCGTATTCACTTGCTCGATTATATTTTATTTGTTTGCTCGTGATACGTGAAATTCTGACACAGATTTCGAAAAAAACGAATGTCAATTAACTCAGACGAGCTATCTTTCGCATATATTTACGATGATAGATTTAATCATGATAATAATACACGATTGGTCTAACTTATAACGAATTATAGGTCAGGAAAGTAACTAGTTGACTTTGATAACTTTGAAACTGTCGACTCTATGGACTTTTCCAATTGTTCTCGTTATTATGAATCGTCCTTGATTGAGCGAATTTCTTTGAACTTCATTTTAATATCTCTACAATATAATAAATTAATACCAAAAAAAAAAGAATTAATATTCTGCGTTAGTAAAAATTAATAAAAGTAGACAAATTCGTGGTTTTTCATATACTCGATTGATGTTCAGGGTCAACGAACTTAACATTTATTCATTCGTAAAGAGTTTATTCTTATGAAATATAAAACGCAAAGATCGTAACTCGCGCGTGTAAACGTCGCAATTGAAACCTTTTTCTGGAATCGTGGGAGGATAATCTGTCGAGAACATTAATTGTGAATTAACATGCGATATCAAACGCGTAGGCCTTAGATTTTTCGATTCGATCATGCGATCACATTCATTCTCCGTGTCCGAGACAAATAATTTTTTTTTTTTTTTTTTAATTTAATGTCATACCTTATTAAATAGGACGCTAACGGTACTGAACTCTTTCTTTTATTTTTTTTTCTATTTCTTCTTTATGAACTTTATGCAATTTTTACCATAGCTTTTTCCATGATTTAACATTTAATCAATATTATCTTTATTATATTAAAATACTGTTTGGCAGACAGAAGAGTATAAATCAGAATTATTAGTTTTATATAAAGAAGTGCTTATAATATTAAATATTTAAGATGCAATGTAAGATTAGGTATTAATTTTGTAAATGAAAGCAAATAACATATCTCTCATTCCATTTGACAAAGAAAATATAAATTTTATAATTAAAAAATAACAAAGTAAATAATATAAGTGTACTTATTCTATTTTGTCTCAAATTTAACTTATTGTTATATTCTTTTACACTTCTACTTCATATAATATATTCTCATATACAATAATTAGAAATATATCATTATTGTGATAAATTAAAAATAACAAAAAAATGTTATGCGATACGTCATAAAATTTTGTGTCGAACAATAAGAGAAAAGTAAAATTAACTTACATTAGAAATTCTAATCAACGATTTAGAATAGATTATTGTTCAATTAGGTGTTTTGTATGATACAAAGATCATTTAAATAAAGATAATATTCAGGGAATACTTAAAAGTTGATCGTAACAGAAATGTAAGTATGTGACTTGTAAGACGAATTAAACGTGGTCCAGGTGAAGGTTTTGAGGTCAGTTTACCCAAGCCCTTTTCTCATCTAGTTGAACGTACAGTTTCCAGTCGAATTGCGGTCGAGGAGAATGGACGTAATATTACGTTAGTCTCTTTCGTTCATTTTATTTTCCATCGTACTTTAAAATCATCTTATCGAACAAATGATACTAATCTTCTAAGTTTAACAAATTTTAAAACACAATAGTTCTTAAATTTATTATATTTTATACATTTTATTTGAAAAAAATGGAAAATTCGAAATCAAATTTAATGTTTAAGTTAATATTACGGTTCTACTAAACGTATCTAGTAAATTTTTGTTTCGCAAAGTAATTAATGAAGTAATTAATGAGATTGAAACGGTACAAAAAAAAAAAAGAAATTGTATATCGGTGAAAATATCCATTTACATAAAAACGGCTTTTAAATCATCTTTTATTTTAATCGTATGTCTGTTAAAAACCGTACCGCTTTCCAATATACCATAAAATTAATAATGAGGATACCGATTGTCCCAATATCGATATTGTGGAAAAAAAGGATAAATTACGTTAAAAAAAAAAAAACAGTTTCGATCGTAAAATACAGAAAACATTTGTTCTTTGAGGTTAAGTTATCTATAAAACGAAATGTTTATATGCAAATATGTGTGTTTAAATCAATCAATCGTTAACATCGATATCGTTGACATTAACAACAATTTCTTGTCTGTTTACAGAAGAAGCGCGTAGAAAAAAATATGGAAAAAAGAAGAAGAAGCATCTGCAGAAACTAATGGCTTTAGCGATGATGTTCAAGGCCAAGGTCGCTCTTCTCCTTCAATTGATTTCAACGCATTTGCAAGCAAAGGTCTTCTTTATTGCGATTATAAGTTTGCTTATAAACGCAACCAAATTCTGGATTGATCTTAAGAAAAATCAACCATCTAAAGTGATTTATTACGAGCACGCTCAACACCAACATCATTATGATCACGAGGATGATCATCATGGTAGTTATTGGGGAAGATCATCTAACGACTCACCTCAGGATATCGTCTATAATTCTTACGTTCCTCAGCAGTGATATATTTCACTCGATGATGACATAGAAAAGACGATTAACGAGACTAACTCAAGAAGAAAACAAACAAAAAATTATTCCTTTCGTTTATCGATTTTTTCTCAACGTCTTATTGATTATTCTTATTTATTTTTCGCTAGATAATACTGAGCATGACAATGATCATTGAAATCTTGTAAGATTTCATGATTGAATTAATTATCTGATAAATCTTTTTATCAGATTATTTGACGAGTCAAGTTCAATGCAAGCTAGACAAATTGTATTTTTTCTATATTTAATTAATATTATTTATTTATTTAACTTATATATATATAATTATGTATTTTGCACGCGCGTATACGTGTCCTAATCAATTTCATTGTTTCCTTTCCCTTTATCCTTTTTTTTTTTTTTTATATCTTATTCACCTTTTTTTTTTCCTTTTCGTCACGAGATGAATCTTCAATCATACCAAAGTTACTCATGCGTACCTGCCCCGACATCGTCACATATGCTCTCTTTTTATTATTATATGTTATTTATATATAAATCAGTCTCTCTATTTTTCTTTTTGGTTTTAATTAACATCAATATAGTTTGCATATATATATATTTGATCACACTACATGTATTAATTATCCATATCATTTTATAAAAACGAAAAAATTGTTGCAATTCTCGTTTCCACATTCTTTAAATACTAAAAGTATATATTTATAATAAATAATAATAATATTTATATGATTGTGTTTACAAGTAGTTTTTTTTGTTGTTGTAAGTTTCCTACACAATATTTCTTATTCTGTTTTACCGACGAAAATAAAAAAAACATTTAACTTGTTCTCACCAAATAGTTTAGCGAGCGCTTTAATAGTGAACCTCCAATATTCTCTTGGTATTTCTTCTCGGTGGTCAAAGTAAAATGCATTTAGAATTTAAAAACACCAACGCGATATCATCAGGCTATTCACCTTCTCGTGCTCGCGCGATCAAAGTAAAAGATTAACGCATTCATCGGCACACCCTTAATATCTTTTCTTACGAATTCTCATCCCCTTTATTATAGAAAAGAAAATGAGTCAAGTAAATGATCATTACTAAAAACAAAACAATAGTGTAACGGATATTATATAATCTATCTTTTTATTTAAAAATTAAAAATTTAATAGTCGATCAGTTACGTTTGAGGTTTGTAAAATATAATATTAAAAAAAATCGTTAAGTATTGAGATTTTTAATGACCTACATATTATATAGAAAATTATTTGTGTATAGAAATAATTAAAAGAGATCGATTGGTTAAAAAGAATAACTGAGTTACGTTAAAAAAATAAAATACAATTGCACGTGTACAAGTGCATCCGTGCATTCGCACAAAAAATTAAGTGATAGAAATTTAAAACATCTCATATATAATTTTATTTTTATCGGTATCATTTTTAACGTAGCAACTGCTGCATGTGTAGTTAAATAAAACAAGATAAAATGTAAATCTTAATAGAAAACAAAAAACACAAATACGAAATCGAAAAACCGAAATGTTTTCATACAAGCACTTATATTTAGACAAACAGAAAAAAAGTATGTTAATTTAATAAGTATATTTGTAATACTTAATTGATGTACACAAATTTTCTTTCCTGTTTCATCGAAATTCAGACAAAAGAAGAAATGAATTACAAATGTTGAAATTTCAAGAATGAAAAATAAAGGAAATGGATCGATGTCCATAGAATTCGTCACATTAAATATTTTTCATCGTTCTCATGGTCGATGACCACGAAAAGGGGGAGAGAAGTGGTTTCGGTTTCGCAATAGAGAGGACTCCGAAGAATTGTTAAGTATTCACATCCCGAATAAATGCTGACCGTGATGCGGCCTTAACGAAGATGAGGCTTGGCTGATTTACCTTCGAATTTCGACGGCCGAATTTTTTTTACGTATTTATCTTCTCACATTTGAGAGATTTCAACTGGAAAGGAGCCAAAACGAGCCAATTGGGATCACCGTGTCGTTTTATATTGGAAAATACTGTGCAAAAGTTCACGCGTAAAATGTTAATCGTGTAAACGAGACAGAAGTCAATGCTTAATGTTTCTTCAATGTCGCTAATTATTTTAACTTTGATTAAATAAAAAAAAAAAACAAATAATAAATATATATTTCGTGTACAAAATTCATTTGATATTTCTTTTTTTTTTAACAAATAAAATATTTATTTATAAAGTAATCATATATATAACTATTATTCTTCGAAATAATTTCCATTATTTTCGATGACTGGCCCATCTTTCAGGTAACCAACGAATTCCTTGACGAAAAAGAAATCACGCAATTTTGATGCAATAAATTTAATATCAAGGTGTCGAATAAATTTCTACACCTAATATTGTATTTTCCAAGAATAAATGATCTTTTTCAATTTTATAACCATTGTTATTATTAATGGTTGTCTTTATATTACTAACAAAAATGAAAGAAAATAAAAAAAAAAAAATACAAAATTACCTTTTCATTAAAAAATGATTCAGTCAAAAATATCCTATAAAGTGAAAATCATATTTCACAAAACTTATTCAAGATTTAATCAAAATTGGCCATAAAAATTGTTTTTATTTAATGGTGTTAAGCTTATAATTGTTATTTTGAAATATTAAGAATTAAACATTGATCAAAAGTGCATCGGCAATAAAATTGAAAAAAAATTCTGAAAATATAATTAATCGTTTTATCCTATGAACGACTTATATTTATTTAAATACGATTTAAATAAAAAATAAAAATTTTTCGAAAAAGAAATAAACGCAATTTGTTCTTAATTTTGTTAAAAAAAAAAAAAATCAGCACTCACTTATGTGTTAGCATTTCATTTCCGATTTCGTAATCGATGAATCTTCATTGTTGGGTGCGTGCTTTGAAAAATGGTGCTCGAAAGATCGAAAGAATCCTTAAATGCAAGGAGTCAGCTCACTCCTGTCAAGGTCGTACTCTCTATGAATAAAAATGAAATGTTTCGATAGAAGATCGTGCACGAGCGTCTGTAGACGGATTAGACAGTTTAGAAAGAATCGCGTCAACGATCCGTTAAGGAACTTCTCGACGACAAATTCGGTAATCAGAATCGACTAGCCCGTTTGACTCGTCTTCTCATCGACCAACGACCAACGACCAACAATAAATATTAATTCTAAGTAGAGGAATTATTTACCATCGAACGTAAGACACCATATCATCGGCTGGACGATCGGGTCGGACCATTTGCATCGGGCCTTCGAGGATGATGTGAACGTCTGGATGGTCATTGGTCATTGGCAGACCAAACGTGAAGAATTTACTGATTCGGACGTACTGAGAATTGGCCATTCATACAATATTCAAGATCCTTATCCTCGCTTCGCTATATAACACCCTTCTGCGATTCGGATCTTCAGTCACTTCAGGATCTTCGAAGAAAGAAGCTGCTAAAACTTCCAAAATTACCGAACAAAACATCCAATCAAACTTATACACACATTATTTTGTGCATTTCTTAAAAGTTAATCATCAATAAGATGCATCGATTCGTATTTATCACACTTTTTTGTGTTTTTGTATCAACGATACATACGCTTCCTCAGCAACAAAAATCTAAAAGACCTATACCAGTGTTTAAAGTTAGTAAGAGTATCTCATTACTCTTTCTAAATTATTATTACAAGATATACTTTAACAAATAAATAAATTATTTCTTTTTCTTTATATAGCAAAATCAAATAGGTGGTCTCCAATTACCGGACAATGCTACTCTCATACGAGACAACATCGTGGATACATTTTCTTGCAAAGATAGAATTTATGGATATTATGCTGATATGGAAAACGAGTGTCAAATATTTCACGTGTGTCTACCACAATCAAGAAATGTCGTCAAATGGAGTTTCATTTGTCCTGCTGAAACGGTTTTCAATCAGGTAATTATATTTTATTGTATTTCATAATATTATTCAATTATTTCGTTATTATTTTTTGATTATTATTTTATTATCGTCGTTAAGGCCACTTTCGTATGTACGCGAACGGAAGAATCAATTCCTTGCGAAGAATCGGAACAATATTATAGTTTGAACGAAGAAATTGGTAAAGAGGAAGAAAATACCGAAGAAGAGACTACAAGATCTGTTCCAGCAAACGCTGACGTTGAACCAATTACAAACAAACCATTCTCGAGGAATTCAAGAATTTTAAATCGACAAAGATTGTTCTCTCAACAATTTTGAATAACGTCGACCACAAATAAATTTACTCTTCGACTTTTACGTTGCACGAGAAACGATGAAATACATTTAAAAAAAAAAACACTTTTGTATGCTACATACGCTTGCCTCCAATACGTAAATACATAATCATGATATTGTAAAAGAAAAGCCTACGTATTATGTAAGTAATCGCGTATATGTATTAAGTTAAGATATTCTATATTATCTTTATTTTTTTTTTTTCCTAGTAGTAATAGTAATCGTGTAAAAACAAGAACTTTAAATTATTTTTCTGAATTATATTAATCGATGGTCTCTGAAATTTCTTTTAAAGACTTTTAATTCGTTTGTTATAAGATTTGTATGTAATCTTACAAGTATACGTTATTAAATATCGACTTTGTTTTCAATCAATTCTTTATAAAATATCACTAATTATATCATACATCGGAAAAAATAAAAATTCAAATCATAATTCTTTCAGAAGAATATTTTAACACTCCAAAATGTGTTTTATAATACATAATTTAAATATAATACATACTAAACACAATAATGGAAAAAATAATGTTACTAAAAAAGTGACTTATCGCATCTAGTGTAAAACTAATTAGAAATACAACGAAAATAAGAGAAACTAAATAGAAATATTAAATACCATTATCGTAATATTAAATACAGTGTTATTTCAAACACACAAATATGTGATCATTGATATGTATCGATATTGGTTTTCAAACTTAAATAACTAAATATATATAAATATAATTAAATCTAAATAAACGTAGAGAATAAATGATTAAAAAATAGTATCGGCAAGATATATTAGTCTCCTAATTTCTTATGTAGAAAAAATACTGGAAATATTATTTATTGTACATCCAATCTTTGCTCTAAAACATTATTAAATCATAAAATAAAATAAGACTCGATTAAAAAGAAAACTACTCGAAGAATAATTAAAAAACTTATTATACAATGAAAAAGTAAAAATATATTCAACACACAAAGCGGCTAGAAATAATTCCAAACTATTTTTTTTTATTATTATTATTGTTTTTCATTTTTTAGACGCGATCATTATTACACACTTTTGTCGCAAAATCCTAAAAATCGTTTCGGTAAGTCATAGACGACTACCTTCGCTGACTATATGTTTCTTTTCTTCTATTCAGTATCTTTGGATAGCTAGCCATCATGTTATGGATAGGCAATGCCCAACCTTTCTTTGTAAAGCCAATAAAAATGATTAAACACACAATAATCTGCATTTTCATATTTACCAAAAAGAAATAAATCAAAATATCTTTTCGTTTCATTCGAAAATCATTATAATTGCAATAAGGTGCTGGAACGTTCACTTCCATAATTACACTATTGTTGATCTTCAAATTAAACGGAAAGAAAACATTATATATACATATATATATATATATATATATGTACAAAATGCATTACAATTATTTCTTATATAAAATTTGAACAACTTTTATACACGAAACCCGTATTTCCTCTATATAATAACTAGTTCTTATAAAATATAGAATATACTTAATATATTAATAATATGAATCGTTTGTCTCCTTCAACGCGCTGGTACCTGGCATATGTTTATATTGTGTTGTTTTTCTTTTTTTTTTTTTAATTAAGTAAAATATATACACAAGTATATAAACATTCGAAATAATTTACTCTGTAGGAATTATGCTATAAAGCCAAAAATCTATAATACACTAGATAGATATTTTTCATTAATTGTGCATAGAAACAATTTTCTATTGTCGTAACCCTGTATCATTCTGTTTCTTATAAAATGCAACGTTCTCGACAGAAATGTTCTTCGCGAAATTAACATAGAAATCTTTCAAATCGTTCGAAATGTAATTTTTGTATCATTAAATAACATAATTACACATATTACATTTGAACGAAAGAAATGTCGACAAAAAAAAAAAAAAGAAATGTTCGTTTAAATTACAAGATTAATTAACGAGAAATAAAATCATTCACGCTTCCGAATCCATACAAAGATCGGCTTCGATTTCTTCAGGACTTCGTAGATCAATGGCGAACCTTTTCTTGGTATTACTGACCACATTTTCGGAATTAGCTTTGTCCTGAATTTTAACGTTTCTCGAATAAATCTCAAATGCAGTTGCGAGTGCATAGGTGAGTTGTCTGGCATGATGTTTCGATTCGCAAACAAAGCCATGACACTCGAAAGGTGAAACCCTTCGAAAATTGTCCGTTTCACGTACAACGATCATTGAGAATACCCTGGTATAAACGAGATCTTGTACACCATAAGAAATATTCTCGATCGCGTACATTCTCGATGAATTTGTTTCCTGCTTCCTTTTGTCGAGCGGTAAAAGTGCTACACCTTCTTGAGAGACAACTAGTTTGATCAAAGGCAGCATCGTATTGGTCGGTAAAGCTTTAGCCGAAGTCACCATGTTATCGACCGGTTGTCTGGTATGTTTTATGCCCCAGAGGCCCCTTGCATCGTGGGATCCTAAATATTTGACCTGTAAACATCTCTGACTCAGTTACTTTTGTCCTAGACAAAACAAACGTTCCTTTTCACAAAATATAATATAAACTGATCAAGGATTTATCTCTATGTACGTTTATTACGTCATAATATTTTTTAAATGTTTTAAGCTACTAACACGCGATTTATCTCAACCAATAAAAATCCCATACAAACGCGCGCAGCGTATCGGATCGGTACCGATACAGGTAGATCAATCTTGTTTTTTCTTTAATGGGACTAGAATATCAACGTAAATACGCTTGTTGACACCTATTTACCAGATGAGGTATTACAAACAAGTATGCGAACGAATATTAGATATATGTGGGTATATACATATATGAAAGAAACATGGTCATGGAAGTCTCGAGAGAACAGGTAGACAGGAAATTGTACCTAACACGTACCTGCAGGTACTTTCGAACGAACATTCTAAAGTATTTGCCTTAAACCGTACCTGAAACACCTGCGGCAAATCAGTCGACCCCTCGAACACATTATTGTCGATCGACAGACGAGATAATTTTGTTATCAGGTCTTTCTTCTTTTCCGTCGATGATGACAAATTCTTCATTTCTTCTGTACGATTATTTTTCTATAAATAATACATTTTAATTACGTATTGTGTGAGATTAAATATATATCTATATTATCTTATCAAAATGTGTGTTCACATTTATAATTAGAGAAAAATAGAAAAAATTACATTTCCAAAGCTAGAAAATCTAAGAAATTCATCTGAAATCTGATAACGATTTCCTTTAAGTGCTAGCTCTAATACAACTTTCAATTCTTTATTAAATTTTTGCATGAATGAAATTTTTTAATAGATCTATAAACCAGCGGAACTTGCCGATTATTACAAATTTAACATAAATACTATTTATTTAGATTTTCTAAATAATTTTTATGAACGATTGTATTATTTCGAAATGATACAACTGTAATAATTAAATAGAACATAAAAATAATATAGATTCATTGTATGCACGCGGTAATGTAATAAGATTTATGCATACATGTAAATATACATTAGTGTAAATACGTTTACAAATGTATAACCGAAACACAATAGGAAATAAACTTAATAACGGTAATAAAAGTTAACTGACGTCTACTGAAAGTATAAAAACAACTCATAAAAAGCGAAATTGGTTGGCATAATAGGAAATAATGCGTTACCAATCGACGATAAACAAACCATGCGTGTTAAATGAACTCAAGTAACATACGTTAGTATGATTAACCACGTTTTCACTGACAAGAAGGTAAATATGAAATGAAAATATAAACTGACAGGGAACGTTCACGTGGTACTTGTAATAATATTCAATGAAATTCATATTAACCTAATTATAATCAGATAACGTTAATTACTCTTCGTTTATTCGTAGGGATGTAATATATATATAATTCTAAGATTTCTTAATAGATTAAATTTATATTGTTTTCAATATAATTTAATATTATTAAATGCATGGGTTTTAAGGATACTAAAGTAGAAATAAAAAATAATGGATTTGTTTTTAGATAAATTAAAATGAAATATAAGTTAATTAACTTACAGATTGTTCTTCAAGTTCGTAGGGATGTTATACATATATAATTGTAAGATTTCTTAATAGATTAAATTTATATTGTTTTCAATCTAATTTAATATTATTAAATGCATGGTTTTTAAGGATACTAAAGTAGAAATAAAAAATAATGGATTTGTTTTTGTAGATAAATTAAAATGAAATATAAGTTAATTAACTTACAGATTGTTCTTCGAGTTTGTAAGATTTAGAAGAAGGTTTGACTTTGAGATGATACTCGACGACGTTCGGTATGTTCGGCGTGTTGTTTGGGACTGACGAGGGGGCGGTCTTAGAACGGTCAGGAACGTTGTTTCCACCGCTTCCACTGGCAGCCACAGCCCTCGTCGGCGCTGAAGACAGCTCTTTCTCCTCTTGTATTTGTCCTCCTTCTTTTTCAACGGTTAAAACCTTCACTAGGGCTCTATTGTCCCTTTTGGTAAACCCAAAGTCGTCGTCTTCCATATTGAAGCTTTACTTTTGTTAATATTTTCCTAGATCTCATCTACTTTTCTATCTGAAATTTTTGTGTATACGACGAATTAAGGAAATGTTTAATATATACAAGTATATTATTTTTATCATTAAAATATAATATTATAAATAAATTTATACTAAAATTATTATTTATTGTTGTATTTCGTTGACCGAAAAATTTTGTTGGATTTTTATAGATTACTCTTTGTTAAGAAAAAACAAATTAACAGAATCCTAATATTTGTGCATTTGATGATATTAGATTGCATAAATTCATCTGTTTAAATTTTACCAAATTTCATAAAGAAACTAAAGTGTATATATATATAACATATATTGTTACTTTATAGTATTTTATATATAAATTATATAATGTGAAATATTTATTATATATTTTATTATTTGAAGCAGCTCTTATATTTTATAGAAATTTAAATTAAAGAAAGTTTCTACACGTTCGCGGAAAAAGTGCAATAGCAGCACCAATAGTAGGCACGCACAATTCGCGTGCTCTGCAAAGTGTTCAAATGAAATATTATTCTATTTTTAAAAGCATACGAAAAGGTTTCGAATGTACTCTGTATATATTTAAATATATTTAATAATTATTTTTAGATATAAAAACGAAATTGTTCAACAAATTCATAGAAATAATTTCGAAGCAAATAATTTTATTCAATTCAAACGTCGAAATTTCAGGTATTAAAAATGTTGAACGTATTTTTCAATAATCCATCATTCTATTGGTTAACCAAATGAAAAAGATCACATATGTGCGAAGGGGTTTAGAAAAGCCTTCAATTAGTATTAAAGAGTTTGTAAATAATAAATGTAAAAGAAAAATAAAACGTGAGATTCACTCCACATCGTCGATCATTATTACTATCATCTTCTAATGTATCCAAGCATGAAAATAAAAATAAGACTCAACGTTTCTGAATTACACCGGAAAACAGCTGTTGAGCGGCACGTGTTGCACCTTGCGCCTTCGTTGTTCTCAATCGCAACAACGATCGTTGCATTTCCTTAAGTATATAAGTACATCGTAAATGATATCAAATCAATCTAATTGCAAGGCCATTATCTTGCCCTACCTAATCCAAATTAACGCACAATACACATGAATTTCTCAAATTAACAACTTTCGTAAACAATGTTAATATAAGAACCTTCTGTGAGCTTGTAATATATTTGAAAAACTCCTATTATTTTTCCTCAATCAAAATGAAATTTTATATAATTGCTATTTATGATCCAATGGAAAGTTATGGTTACTTAACTTGCGAAAATATTAACTATAAAGTAAGTTATTAGATTATAAACAAGTGAAAGATAGAAAAAAGGTTGTTGTATGTAACTGACGTGAATACGAAATGAGAGAGAGGAAAGGAAATTATGAAGTCGATCATATTAGAGATGCATGCGAATTATTTATACAACATTTTATTAGAATTAAACAAAAATAGTAGGATTTTTTGAGGAATTACAAACAACAGATTAAAAAAGACTTTTATATAATAATAATATATATTTACATAATTAAAAAAATCGATCTATATTTGTGATTTCTTTATAATTCAACTACGTGGTGTCATAAATATTAATTATAAATCAAATAGTTGACATAATCATATTAGCAACTTTCTTGACTTTATATAAAATATTACAATTATCGAGATAAGAGAAGAAAATTAATAATAATAATAATAAACTTCCTAAATTATTTTGTATCTAATTATAAAAATGTGTAAAAATAATTTAAATAATAATTTTTAACGAACTAAAGAACAAAAGAAGATCAGCGGATATTCGACGTTCGATAAGCGGAAACAGCAAGGAGGGAACGTGTGTGCACTCTTTCAAGTTTACAGGAAGTGAGTCAGGTGACCGATCGTCAGGTGAGGAAGGATTCATTAACGTATTCCGTCGGTTACGTTAGGGTTACGTCCGAATACGTTAAATAACCACACTTGTGTGTGTTGTTGTGCATCGTATTTGGTTACAGTGCATCGAAACAGTCAAAGCAAACTTAGTTCATCAATAAAAAAAATTCAAATGGAACACCTGAGACGAAAACGAGCCAATAACGAAGAACCACTATAATTGAACTTTGCGAATTAAATATAAATGTGAAATATTTCATATATTTCATTTATTAATTAATAATTATATATATATTTCAAATATACAAAATATTATAGCAAAAGAAAAAAATTGTAATTATACTTATTAAAGATCTAATATAAATTATAGAGAGTAAAAATATAAACATTTCGAAATAATAAAATGAATAATTTAATGTGTGTGTGTTTTCTACTCATTAGAAAAAGTAAGTTATTATTGGTATTATTCTTTTATAAAACTATACAATTATTTTCGCGTTAATTGATTCATATTCCTATTATGAAATACTATATCGAAAAATGATTTTATTACGCGAAGTATTATCGTTGTGATTAAATTTAATAAAAAAATGTCAGAGAAAAAAAGATAAATAATTCGAGATAAACTATATATTCACGATTATATTTTTATCGCAAATAAAATGATGAAAGTGCAGTTGTGAAAAAAATAATGCATGTATATGAGTGATAAAAAATGATTTAAAAATTTGATCACATTAATAATATGATATAATATTTAGATCCACGTAAATAAAACTTTAGTTTGTTTTCAGAATACACAATATGTTTCACAAATACACCTGCCAGCCAGTTACAACCAATTAGAATAGATAAAATGCGAACAAACGTTGCGACATATACAACGTCACAATTAGAATATTTTCAAATCGAATCGCCAATTCGTAAATCTAAACGTTAAACACAATTTTAATGATTAAAAGATAATCAAACTAATTGAAACTAATAAAATTTTGTTATTTCGAAATTAGAATTTGGAATGTATCGGAAAATGATTGTTCGATTCAACGTAATTTTTCGATAGAGCTTATCACATATTTTGATAGATAATTAATACGTAGGAATATGATGAAGAAAGAAAGAGATGAAGGTAAAATGAAGCGTAACGGTGATAGTAAGGATAAAACGGAGCGATAGATGATAGTGGCTGCTCGTTATTATAGTTTTCCGTTAGGAACTTCCGTTACGTTTCAACGAAGATATCGTACTCTGTAAGAAAATACCGATATAACGAAGTATTTGTGCTAAGCTTGGAAGAATATTTCCGAGAAGCACGTTTTTACAATTTAATATAGAGAAATATACGTTTGAAAATAGTATGATTAATATCGTACTATAAATAGATATAATAATAAACACAGCATTGACATCAAATAATTCATTTCATATAAAAAAAATCCAGATTACGATAAATTATTTTATAAAAATTAATTATTATATAATTAATAAATGTATTTCCTATAATAAAACGATCGATAAAAAAATATTTCACTTGTAAATAAAAAATCTTGAATCCAACAAAATGTTATTGCATAGTAATAACAGGTAAAAATTATTACGATTCTTGTCAAAATTATTTGGCAAACAAATATTGACGTAGGCGAATCGATACGTTACGATATAAAATTTAATACAACATGGACAGGAAAAGGCGAGATTCACGAAGCGTGGAACTTTGTTTGTATCACCATTGTCAAGTCTGATTTATAACAGACATCACGAAGGCAAATGATTTCCCTTTTCATTTGGAGCCTACGGAAGGGTAGCAAAGAGACCGGAAATGCTCGTGAATGTCAGACCGGAAGTCGTTAGATTGTGTCACGCTAGATCTGAAACGATGCGTGTCACATCCATTCGAAACAAAATTCCAATGCTGGACGATCCCTCGTGAATTTGAATCGATGAAGAAAATGACGTTACCGTTTAATAAAATAATAGATATACCTTACGTATAAAATATAATCGTAATATCATAGAATAATGAAAGTTAACGTTAAGTAACTTCGATTCTTCCACGAATTTAAGTAAAAAATGATATATCATATAAAATCAACGATGAACGTTGGAACGATAACGCGTAGATAATTCTAACTTAAGCCTTTGAATCGCAATAACGATATCAAAGTTTATCTCGGATAAACATTCGATGATAACTAACATGAGTGTGACTTACGTTGAAATCTTGACACAACATTTTACATTTTTTTCATGAAATTTTCAAGATAGAATTGACACTATTCAACGTTACTGATTTATTCATATATCTATATATTATATTGACAATGAACGATTTTGAACAAAAAAATGTAAAACTTATCAACATTTCTTAATGTCTAATTAGAAATTTATTCTCGTAGAAAGGTACGTATAGAAAACCGGTCACACTCTTACTACACAAACGAACACATATTAAATACGTACATAGAAAACATACAAATTGATGGCCCGAAAAACGGTCGCGTCGAAACGACGCTGCTTTCACAAGATGAAAGAAGAACGTTGAAGAGAAAAGTACTTTTAACAGAGGTCCCATCCAGAATGCATTAAAGACAATCTACGAATATAAGGATCTAGGATTCTATGACTAACTAACGTCGCGATGTCCACAAGGACGTTACGCTTCGTGAAATGCAACGCCACGACGACAAAAAGATCTTTTTTTTTCTTTTTCTTTTTTTTCGAAGAAACAAACACTAGAAAGTTCAAGGTTAGACATCTAACTTGTTGAATCTTCGCTTTCTAAGCAACTAGTCGTATATTAGATACATAGTGTTATATATACGTGCACATATTTATGTAAGATTATGATAAACTTTATTTTCAATTTTATCATTGAAGAATTCTATCACAAAAATAAATTATTTTAATATTATTACACTCTTGAATAAAAAAATAAAAGGGTGTCCGAAAAAAATAAGTAATTATTTAATTATATTATTAAACCCACCAACGAAAGCGTATTTTACTTCAAATTATTGTCGAACGATTAATACTTCGCGTTTTTATTTCGAACCGAAGTAAAAACGATTGATATCACCTGACGAGATTAGAAAAAATTGTAAAAGCCAATCTATCTAGGATTCGCGAACGATCAACTCGCACCTGCGGTATGCGCTGTCGCGTGCGAGTGACTGAAAATGTGGGGCAGACCTGAGACTCTCTGGCACACCGTTCAACTTGCTCGAACTGATAAAACCGAACGACGCGATTCTCCGTTACCTATTTTGTTACCGCCTCTGTATCGATACACCTTGATTTTTATGTTTCCCCTCTCTCTCTCTCTCTCTCTCTCTGCGTGTAAGTACATACATGCGTGAGAACAAACGCTACAACGTTTGTATTTGCAGTATCCGATACGGTGTACATCGATAAAATTCTCATGTGTTCTAATAAAAGCACAGATTATTTGTGTTCTGATATTCAAATATTTCTTTTTTATATTCTTAACTATATCGTTAATAACTTTTATATACTTTGTCTTTTTTGTTTTGTGCTTTTTTATAAAAATATTCATCCATTCGTTATATTATAATGTAAATCATTTCTTTAATATAAATATTTATGATAAATTTCTAGGTAATCTATATAAATTATTATATATGAATTTTCTATCAAACAAATCTAAAACTCTTATGAATATAATTACGAATAATAATATAATTCTTATAATATTTATTTCTGCATTTAGTTTTCTAGCGTTAGATTTATCACTACTAAACGAGAAGAAATGAAATAATAAATCTCATTGACTTCCATGCTTTATATACTTATTGCATTGTCGTCATCGTATAAAGAAAGAAAGTTCTTCAGGACATGTCATTTCTTCATAGTCGCTTTTACGCTCATAGGAAAACCAAAATATAATTATTATCAAAGGAAGATACTTTTTATGTAAGCCTTATTAATACCAAGCCATTATTACAAGACAGAGCAACATTTCCTGAGATTCGTTTTAATTGTTACCGCCAGTGTTATCGTTTGCATAATTCAACGTGTCTTTTTTATTACACGCGATATACATACAATTAATCACAGAAATATTCCAACAATTTTTTATATGGAATAATTTATTAGACACTTAACAAACAACTGTGAAATCTTCAAGTTTATAAAGAAATTAATGTGCCTGATGAAATATATATTTACAATTTATAATAAATGTATCATTAAAATAATTTACTCCTAATGCGAATTATATTTATTTAAAAAATTATATAGGTAATAGAGAGTTTTAAGCTTAACATAGATAATATTAAAATCTACAAAAAAAAGTTCATATATTTTTTTTTTATAATTACAAAAAAAGTATAAAACAATTAAGTATAATTCTTTACATATTTCATAAAACAAACAAATTTCTTGACATCTAAAATTCATTATTTCAAAATATTCCAAATGTTTGAAATTAGTCCTAAAAAATAGTCTAAGGAAAGTTATTCGAATATTTCATGTCAGTTTCTCACTGTAGATGTACAAAATGATATTGTCACACACAACTTATATTTCTTATGTAAGATTAAACGACGCGACGCAACGCGTGTACGTTGACGATGCTCGCCCCTAAAACGAAACAAAAGCCGAACAATCGAGTTATTACGAGCATATCGTAGCGAAGTAAATTGCCTTCGTGAATTAGATCGCGAGGGAACATAAACGTTGACTCTTCTTGTCACAGAGAGTCTTGACACATTGTAATTTAATATTATATCACTTTTAGAACGTATAACTTTTCTCTTCGTGCCGTATCTCTTTCATCATACATCACGGATACGTATCTTGAAAATTTGCGATAATAACGAACATTCGAATTTTTTCGAAGGGCTCACAGATAAGACACACAATAAGCCCTTTGAACAATATTTTCCTATAAGTGAATATATTTTTAAAAAAGTAGATACTATTAATAATTTTTTAATAGCATCGAAATTTAAATGAATTCTAAATATCGCATAACATGTTACTAATTAATCTTGTTATTCTTGGATTATCTTTATTTACACTTTGAACTAAAGAAATTTATTTTTAAACCACTCAACGCACAACGATGCGACGTACACGTCCACATCGAGCCGTTGGAAAGTTCCATCGCCATTTTCAATTACAGCAGAATTTTGATTAAGCAGCTTGATCGAAGAACAAACGATGCGAATAAATCGAGATTCGATGGATAATCAAGACTAGGGTGGAATTTTTTAAAACATGTTTCTTACGTGCTAAATAAGATCTATTCAGAGTTATTCCTTTTTATAATAAAATAAATAAGTATACTTGTACATAAATTGCACTTTCGAAAATTTTGATTCTTACACAGTCGTAGATATTATGCATAAATAAATTCAATTAGAATGTTTAAAAGATAAATAAAAATGACTATCTTGGCTGATTTTTCGAAAAATCCTGAATTTAATGATTATTCATTCATTAATCTTTAAAATGTCTTCATTTGTACAATCACAAAATACGTGAGAATAAGTCTCGTTTCTCTGTTCGCAAGAGGTAGGATAGTAGAAAAGATGATGCTCGGAAGTTGGCTGATTATGAAATTGCAGAGCTTATAACTGACGAAGATAATGTGCGAGAAGTGCCACGTAACGTGTCTCTCGTGAAACAGATAATTTAATCGGAAGAGCCTAGATAGAATGAAATTTCTTCAAATTAATCTATATCTATTATCTTATTCATATGATTTTTATAAGTATTTAAAATTCTTCAACAAAATTTCTATTAACGACACTCTCATTATCTTTCATTTTATTTTAACAACGAAGGCAACTTTGTAAACGAAATATTGCGTAAAAAAAAAAGAAAAAGAAATGAAAAATTTGCATTAGACACCGTGGTATATACTTTCTAACGAAATAGACTAACTCGACTGTGATAATTATCTTTTGAAAGACGGAAACACGGTTTTACCCTCCGACATTTTCATCTAGCCCACCACCACCTCAGTTATAAATTTAACCTCGGTATTCGCTTAAATCGCACAAATAATAAAGCGGACCTTCTCACGGCTTGAAGAACTTTGCATTTTGCAATTGCCTCGATAAATCTAATTAGACGGCACCCAAGATAATTTCATTAAATCTTTGAACTATTCGTTCATCCTTCCTGTCGCTCCTATCGTTTTAATTCAAAACGTATAGTTACAAAAATAGATTGCAAAATGTACCGACAATTTGAATACTATGAGATATCTAGAAATGAAAAGTATACATATTACTTAGGTGTACGATCACGTAGCATTGACGTTTACTGTCTACATTCCATACCAATTTGCACGTCAAACTGGTAAGACTCGAAAGAGGTACAATTAAACATCTTTAAATTGATACGAATCGTACTTCGAAAATCCTGACTTGTTTGTTACGCAAATAAACACATTTGATAATTCTTAGCAATGACTGTTCTTCGATTTAACCTTTTTTATCATTTTCTTTAATACAAAAATAAAAACAAAAAGAAAACAAGAGAATAATATGTGAAAAGTTGTTCGTTGTGTAAAAATATATGTTTTATGTAAATAACGTATGACGTTTCTAACTCGATGTTAAACAGGATATTGAGTAACTGCCGAATCTATTAATATTATTATTAGATAGATCTCGAAATGATTTCTCACGTTTGTTATACTTCGGCTTAACTGGAGTAATCGTCTTGTTATGAGTTAAATATAACATAGAAATCTCTTCGTGAGAGCGCCATAACGGTCATCCTCTCAAAACTACTCTCTTCTAAGTATTTCATAATAAGAAATTAGAAATATAATATACTAACACACAAATATGTATAAAATAAAAGACCAAGGTTGCTCGCGTATATATTTCAATATCAGATATTTTTTATTTTACATTTATTATATTTTCATGATTTTTATATATTCCAAAAGAATAAAACAAGTAGAGGAAGCTTCTGTTATGAAGAGAAAAAGAAAAAAAGAAATGGGCCATCGGTCACGCGAGGACGCAGATCATTTCGAGAGTTTGAAGGACGACGAAAAATAAAAAAAAAGGAGAGAGAGAGAGAGAGAGAGAGTGAGGGAAGGATACGATCGAGCCTTTTGTTTCTCGCTTGGCTAAGTTTTAATGCTGATAAATATACTTACTACACATACGATCGTATTATAGGTTGGCTTTTTTCCTCTTACGACCTTGGATCTTGAGAAGGATCCGTTTCAGAGGGATGAGTATTTACCCCCACTCTCTCCTCTTATATCTCCTAGTATTTTCCATTTCGTCGATTAATCCGAAAGAAAAAAAAAACTAATTAACTAGACGTTCGCGTATCTGATGGAAGGAAATGACTGTTCTCGTATTCTTCGTAAGATAGGAAAAAGAAAAAAGAAAATAACATAGTAGTCGTTGATTAAGCAGCATTGAATTAACAATCGATCCTTTTAAATGATGAGAAACTCGGCGGGGTTCGTTTAAGACTCGCGCCATTTTAACGCCTCCGAGATCGGGTTTTATGATTACGTAACTAAATAAGTACATACTATACGAACGGATTTAATATTCACAAGAATAAAAAATAATGAAGAAGAATAAAGAAAAGGTGGAGAAGGAGCAGCGATAAAGGGTAGTAGATCAAACACATTATTATGAATGTTTCCTGAGAATCCGATAATCCAAGCGCGAAAACGTTCGTTCAAGATAAATCATCGCTTATCCGTTTTTCTTCCGTATCCTTTTATTTATTCGTTCCATCTCTAATAATAGAAAGAAATATACGAACGATTTAAACGATCTTCTCTCTTTATTATACGCATAATTCTTTGTAATATTTATGACAATGGCGTAAACGCAAGAGATCTGTGTTGAAAGTAATAAATAAAATACTTAAAATATACGATAAATATAAAGAAAATGATCAATCGTAAGTTGAATGGTGTTCAAGACAAATCATAATCTCGTAATAATTAACGATTACACTGACATTAGATCATTTCACCTATATTTGTCTAAAATACATTCTTACACCATTATGCGGTTACTTTTAAATGAAGAAATAAATCGTTAAAAGTAATGAAGAAAAAATAATAGAATGATTTAATGAAAACGATGAAAAATAATGAAAGAACAACAGAGGTGTACCGGCTGAATGTAATTTCCGTATCGAGAAAACTTGAGGATTCTGAGTGGTCAGGAAGAGGAGTAGGTGGAAGGATATAAGGAGGATGATGGGGTAGGGGAAGGGAGGCTGGGAGGTTGTAGGAGACTCGCGTTTTCACGGGTGTAAGAACACGAGGTAATTACGTAATAAAAGAATCTGTTGCTCCGCAGGAGGGATTCCTCTATATTCCTCTCTCCAACCTCCCTCCTGGGATCTTCTCTTCCTTCGTTCGTCCGACTTGTGGGAGCCCCATGAAAGAGGGGCTCTCAAGAACCCCCCCTTTTTCTTTATTCTCGATCTCTAAAGCCATATATATACCACCACTTCGTGGTTCTGTTCTTTGAGGAAGACACTTTGAAGTTATAGCGTCGTCTTCAAATTCGTTATTGGTGAAACGAAAAAGAAAGAGGGAGAGAGAGAGAGAAAGAGAGAAAAAGAGAAAAAAAGAAAGAGAGAGAGAGAGAGAAAGAGAGAAAAGTCCAGTGTGGCGCAAAGCAGCCAATCGAAAAACAAATCGCGCCAAGATAAATGCCAGCCACGTGGAAGGATATTAAGGACTCCAAGGAGAGATAGGATTTTTCCGAAACGGTTCGTCGGCCATTTGTTTTTTATACTTTGACGTTTATAACCCTTTACGCTTTATTCGTCTTACATCGTTTCAAAATGAATCGCATATTCATTTTAACTCGGAACCATTAAGTCGTCTTTATATATAGCAAAAACTATTTCGTTTTGTATCAAGTTTCATTTTGTGTGCGTGTGTTTCTTTCTATTTTTCTTCTCTGTATAGTTATAATATATTATTTCTTTTTTTTTTATATTTTTATTTAACTCACAATATCCAGTTAAATTATTTGATTAATTATAGATGATTTCGAGATATCAAGTTTTCGCTGCGATCACGCTGCTTACGACTATCTTGTTTTATCGGACGATGGCGGTAAGTAAATTATTAAAAGAAAAGAAAATGATTAGATGAAATAATAAACAGTTAACCACAGGACAGACAGACAAACAGACAGACATTGGATGCGTCTCCGTCTCACGCGTCGTCGCAACGAATTCTCGCGGAACGGTGGAATCTGAAAAGAAAATAAAAAAAAAAAGAAAAAGAAACGATCGCTAGTTACGTAATTTGTCAGGCCCGCGCTTGTCATAGAAAGGGAACGGAATCTCATTTGCGAAAGCAACCTATTATATTTAAAGCGCAAAATTATTATTTTCATCGCGTCTTCTCACGACTCGCTATGCAACAATGACAGTGAGCGAGTAAGCGGTATCTCGCACGCATCTTCCTTTCGGTTGGCAACATTAAGTAATTCAATAATTAATTCTTCTTACGTGAAGAGGTGCTTTCTAGAAAGAACCGTGTCTTGTTAGGGGTATTCAGAATCTTTGAGGTAACTGTGAATAAAATTCATTAAAAAAAAAACAAATGTCTTACTCGTGGCTCGATAACATTTCGTTCTAATATTTGTTCTACTTTTATTTAAAAAAAAAACAAAACAAAACATAACATACGACTTATACGTATAACGGATTTGCATATATATTAGATTTTAGGGCGCAAGTAATTTCCGTTTCCGGAATAAAATTGATATGCTAAAATAGAAATTGTATATACGACTCGACTTTAGAGAGAATATAATACGAACAACGAAAAGTCATTTAAAAATCATCAGCCGTGCAAATAAGTTATTAACAAAAAAATAGAACATGAAAAAAAAAGAAAAGAGAAAATTTCGTTTGAAAATTGAACGACGTTATATTACCGAATGAGTTGTTGCAAAATTGTACGGAAAGTTGAGATAAATAGGGACTCCCATTGTAAACACGAACAACTAAATCCATGAAGTGTGAAGGCTAAAACGTCGCGTGGATCTCGATGCGTGAACGCAGAAAATTTCACCGGATGCGAGGACCACATTGAGAGGAGGCACGAATTTGAGAAGATCGCGAATGAGATTACAAAGAGAATCACCGTTCTGATATAGAGTGAGTCATAGGAGTATTTGTACCACTATTGTCAATTTAAAACAATCAATATTTTTTTGTAATACAATATTTTTAAATTCTTATACACAAAAACATACTTTAGGATT
Organism: Polistes canadensis; assembly: GCF_001313835.1. Lineage (NCBI taxonomy): Eukaryota > Metazoa > Arthropoda > Insecta > Hymenoptera > Vespidae > Polistes > Polistes canadensis. Next base: position 76,734 of record NW_014569766.1, on the reverse strand, counting down.
ATTCCCCAATTTTGAAATTAATATTAATTTTATTACACAAAAGAGCATTTGATTATAAGAAAATTAAAACTGTATATAACTGATAAAAAAAGTTTGTCTTATCAAATATGCTTAATCATCTCAAAAGCATTATAAGATGCTAGTACCACTTACAAAAAAATAATCATTGTATTTCTATAATATCTTACGTAGATACAAATACCCTTGTTAGACAAAGTTTTGATCATTCAAGTAAAATCACATTTCTTTAATAATAAAATATTCTTTTGCAATCAAATTTATATCAATTAAAAGAATTTAATAATCTGAAAATAAGTTTGTATGTTTAAGAATTTAAAAGTTTTGCATTACAAGTAAATATCAATAATTTAAAATTTACATTTGGAATGTGTATAAATATTTCTATGACATCACTGATGTATAAACGATCATACGAAAGCGTATGAAAAAAGTATCGAATTTCGAAAAATGGTGCTAAAAATCCAAGATAAAAATCCAAAAAATATAATAATACTAAATTTGTTGGATTTCAATTAAATACCTATATACAACCTTGACCAGTTCAGCTGTCATAGCGAAAAACACGATGATATCTTCTCTTCTCTCGAGTTTCAATTGGAAAAGAAGATAATAGAAGAAGCTGGAGCAATGGGGGTACTCATTCGCACGCGAGCACGAGCTCGTAACCGGTAAACAGTAAACAAGAACTCGAATACAAAGGGGCATGGAGATGTGCATCCGTTCGCAAAGAACAATGTAATCCGACTTCCGGTCAAGCTGTTGGCATGTGTATACATTGAACTAACTCCGATACGCCGTGACGTGTCGCAATGATCTCTTCTTCTCGAGTCGATTGCGAAAAATTAGTTAATTAGCTCACCCTCTCGCTTTAACATCTTCTTTCTCTCTCTCTCTCTTTCTCTCTCTCTATATTTTTATCTTTATTTTCCCTACCTCTCACCTTTTATCTTTTCGAGTATCGTCGAGATAATAGAGGAAATGCGATTTATAGCCGTGCATTATTCTCGTCTTGAATCTCTTCAAAGATCCACAGGTTCCTTCATCAATGACGATGATATGCAGCGAAAGTAAATACGTTGGACGTTGCGTTTCGAAAGAATGATAATGATGCAATCCTTCTTATGAGGCTACCTGTGTGTGTGTGTGTGTGTTTTTTTTTTTTACCACACCTCTTCTCGTCATTATTACGAATTTAACTAACGAAATTATGTGAGAGAGGAATTTTGAAAATATGTCTTCTTACAAATTAATGGTATGTGTACGCGCGCGTGTACTTATTAAAAGATTAATTAAATCCTTTCTTTTTTACGAACATAAAGAAGATATTAAAATATTTTTATAGGAAGCTACTTATAAAACATAACGGAAGATGTGTTTCTGTGTGTATTTGTGTGTGTGATGAAATTTGAGATGAATAATCGTATTAAATTTTTAGCAAGTCGATGGTTACACACCTGGTGTCGATTATCCCATCTACAATTCCGTACCATTTGGACTAACTTTTACCTGTGGAGGAAAGTTACCTGGATATTATGCGGATCCAGAAGCAAGATGTCAGGTTAGTATACAAAATTATCATTTCTACAAATAACCCTCATCTCAAAAAGAGAAAAACTGGTGTGTATGTGTGTGTGTGTGTGTGCATCGTAATTTCTTATAATTACATTATTTATAAATATTAGATTATTTTTAATTTGTTTTCTTTTTTTGTAGGTATGGCATTGGTGCTTACCAAACGGTCGACAATTCAGCTTCCTTTGTCCTAATGGCACAGTATTTAGTCAAACGGCACGAGTCTGTGATTGGTGGTTCAAGGTAAATTAATAAATATACAAAATTCATTAATTAAATAATAAAAAGAAAATATTTTGGTCCTATCTTTTTTGTTCTTACAGGTCGACTGTAACGATTCGCCAAGACTTTATGGCATAAACGATGACCTCTACAGAGACGTCAATGGAAACAGGATTTAATATTGTCAAAGAATTTGACACCCGTATATATATAGCAATAAGAGTGTATATTAATAAAAAAAATCTTTTTCTATAAACTCAATACAACAATAGAACAATAATACAGTCGGCATTATTTTATACAAGTTATTGTATTACAACTATCTAACTTACCGACGTGTGTTATAGAATTTCTCTTTTTTACCCCATGTACTACTGTCCAACGATGATTTTAATCGAACATAGATAAACTGATTAAAATTGAAAATATTTCTTTTCCAATGTGTATATTAAAACTATAATAACGTTTTAATATTTTTACAAACAATCATTTTCTTTACTGACTTTTTTAGATATAATAATATAAGTTTTATTTTAATTAACATGCATATGTGTGTGTGTGTGTGTTTTCTTTTTGTCAAGATTCCAATTTTTCAATTTTTGTAATTTAAGTGTCAATTTAAAGTACTACACAGAGAATTTCTCATCTCACCATGAAAGGTGGAGTCGCCTACTAACAGAATCGAACTTCAGCGATTTCTTGGCACGATTGGATAATAGAAAGTGAACAGTCTCGAGGAACGAACAGCTGATTCTCTCACCGCAATCGAAACTTTGATGCAGGTGTTGTTACACTTTTCCAATCGAATTTCATACATTCGATTATTCGAATAACACATTTTTATTGTAAATTAAGATTAATCGTATTCCAGAATACGTTCTCAACATTCTCGATCGTAAAGATGTTACTTCCGTTTTCAATAAGTTCATTTTTAGTATTCCAAGGACGACAGCATCGTTAAAGAGACATATATTAATGTCAAAACAGGATGAAATGGAAATCGGAGTGATTTTTTTCTTTTTTTGATGCATTTTCTTGATAAATTTTATAACAATCGGCCTAAGGCGATGCATAACAAGCCATTAAAAACAGAAAAAAAATAACAAAAAACAGTGAAGCTTCCTGAACTGATAATATCTCGCATATGACATTTGAATAATTATTATATTATGTGCCCATCCGTATTTTAAATAACAGATACTACTCGTAGATAAATAATAATAAAAATAAAGAAAGACGATCATCGATACTCGTCAAGAGATTAAAGTTATCGAGATGTTTGCACGCACCTGTATCCGTTATGAGAGAATTTAATCGAGAGTCGTCTTTGAATATATAAGGTGTTCTAGGATAGTTTCCATAGATTAGTAGTCATGATATCGATAAGAAACTAAGCGTTGATTACAAAATAATTTTAAATTATTTGGAGATGACTTGATCCAAAATACGAAAAAAAGAACTTGTCTCAGTTTTAGCATTGAAATTACGAAGAAACCTTTTACACAATTTAATACTAATATCCGAAAAAATTTAATTATTACATCAATTGTTCGAATAATTCAATTATAGACTAAACTTACATTTCAGCGCTCTCAGTGAATTACAAATGATTTCTTTAGAGTGTGTTTAATCATAAAACTGCACCTAGAAAGTTTAATAGAAACATGTTGGAATACCTTGTATAATATAACTGAGAATAAACAGGACTGTGGGCGTACTTTATGGCTTGTCTATCGACTAAGTTACATCGTAAATGACATCATTTGTGAAAGATTCTCAATTATAAATAATATTATAAAAATAATATATAAATTTACAGATATAGATAATAATATAAAACGAATAATAAACACACAAACTTTCGAACATCTCTGAACTTTATTTAAATTCACTCGAAATTCTTATTAAGTTCAGACTACCACCCTATTATTCCACAATCAATATTAACAATCTTAAAAGATAACGCGAAAAGATCAAACATTTGTTTAACGTTAGAAAGTCATTATTTGATATTTACAATCCTGGCAGATGAACGCAAAATTACGTCTTTTTTCTTTTTTTCTTTTTTCTAAATCTTTTTAGCATAGGTAAAAGCACGCAATAGTGAAGGCCAAGTTACTAGAAAGAGAGAGAGCATCTAAGTCACCTTTTACCTTGCTTTCGTCATTCCTTTTTTTCCATTCTAATAAGAAATCATAAGAGAGAGAGAGAGAGAGAGAGGTTTTGCGGGTAGATCGTATCGCGAAATAGGAGAAAAACAATGCGTATCAAGAGAAAGAAAGAAAGAAAGAGGGAGAAGAGTGCTTCTTTTTTAATGTCTCTCTCTCTCTCTTTGATTTTCTTGTTGCACGTCACATTTGCAAATATCAGGGGCGTGTGTATTCAGAACTGTGCGGAATTCTTGACGATCCCTTATCGAAAGATCAATAGACGTATAGGAACTCATGAAGAAACTTGGTAGTATTAAATAAATAAGAAAAACAAAAAAGATTCTTTTTGAACAAGATAGTAAATGTCTTGATTATCGTTATGAATTCTTAGATATAGATTATTTTTATATGATTTATGTTAATTTTTGCAATAATTCGCATAACTTGATGATAAAATTTATCAAACAATAACAAATTTTATTCTATCTATAAAAGAAATGAAATTATAATTTGACTTTAGTTATTGGTAACATCTTATATAACATAAAATACTATTCCTTATATAATATATAACTATAATTCTCAATACAATAAATACTATTTTTAAAATAAAACGCGCATCAGATAATAAATTTGATTTGATTGCTATTATTATCAATATTAAATGAAAATAAGAAACAAAAAATTGGATCAATCAAGTACTTAGAATCTAATAATCAATTTTCAAATTTTAACGATTCTCAACGTAAGTAAGTAACTATCAAGATGGCTATCGATCGTATGAAAATATCGGCAAAGTGGCCCCCGCACATGTCGTTTGCAAGGCGAGCTCTAGCACGTCCTTTTGTCGAGAGAGCACGCGTTCCACTTTCACTTTGTTTCGATAGATATTCGACGATACGATTATAACGTACATTATTATAAGAGTTTATTCGTATGTGAGTGGGGGGGGGGAATGGGGGAGGAATGGGAAATCTGCCCTGTGTGGTTTGCTCTATATCTCATCCATTCTTCTTATCCCTGCAGTTAAACTTGAGTTTCTTTCGTTTATCGAAATATAATTAATTAAATTAATCGTAATAAAATAATTCATTAATTAATCTAATATATTATTGTAGTAAAATTAATTCGATGATCTTTTTAACAAATTTAATATTACTCATTTATTAAGTAAAGTAATCATACATCTCTGTTATTTTTCTAAATAGTCTCCATTATTATTTTTGATGATTTGCATTCGAATGTCACCGAATGAACGTTAAATCTAGTAGAATATATATATATATCATGATATATTCATTCTAGATTAAAAGTAGTGGGTGGATTATGATTCGTTCGTAAAGTAGCGACGCAGGTGTACTCGACTCGGAATCGAAGAAAGGAGTTTGCCTTTCCAATACAGTCAAGGAACTTCATAAATGTAATAATAAGATTCTACGCCATTGGAGGAATAGAAGTAAGAGTAAAGAAGAGTGGAACGGAATAGAACGTCAATTGAGAAGGAGTAAGAGGACGCCAATGGAAGTCCGAGTTGTTCCCCTCCACCACGATTTTATCCTCGATGGTAGAAAGCTCGACCAGACCCAACGGTGGGCCAAGCGCAACAACGCTCCTGTTGCTGGCTTTTCCACTTCCAGAGCGCAGTCTTCTGACTGGACCGGACGCGCGGTCTTGCTTCTATCTCGAAACGTGTAAACTAAAGATATATTTTACTTATTATTATTTTTTTTTGTTGGCTTATTACCGAGTGAACCGGCACCACCCTTCTTCCATAACCTTTATTCATCGAAACATATTATTTTGATTATTTCCTTTGTATTACTTTTATCGAATAATAATAATAATACGTGTGTACCAAACAGATATATATATATATATATAAGGGAGAAAAAAAAAAAAGAAAGGAGAGAAAGATTTATCTCTCTCTTTCCTGGTGTGCTTTCATGAGAAGACGACGGTGCTTTCATGAGGGATTAAACAGCGAAAAAACAGCGGAGCCGTGAGACCAGGTCGGTGTCTTCAACGAATTTCACTTATCATTAGTCTACTCTACCTGGGATGTTAAATAAAGAAATAGAGAGAAAGAGAGAGAGAGAGTTAAATGATCTTTTTGTGAAGGATAAAAATCAAACGAAAAGAGGTGACTCGCGGTTAGCTGTTGTTGATCAACCCGAATGTTCTTAGGAAGAGTTCGTAAAAAAATAGCACACGACTTAAACGAGTCTAATGAAATTCTATTTTGGATTACCCCATCCGACGGGGAGACCGGTATAATCACAGTGTTTATCCAACAAACGCGCGAATCTCTTAAACGTTTTCCTTCGAGGATTGTAGCAATAATCGTTAAACTAATTCGCGTGATTTTTTTCGAACGAAACAAAGTAAACTATTTGAAATCTTAATAATTACGAATGAAATCTCTCTGAGAAAATAATCAAAAAGAAAATCATAAGTGATCTATAAGAGAGAGAAAGAAACCATTTAAAATGAATCGAGCCGGATTATTATGGGGAAATCCGGGAAATCGAGGATTTGTTATTCTCATTTCGTTCATCTTCCGGAGGAAGCATGACCGTGATCGCGATAAATCAGTTTTCTCAACGTTAAACAACGAACCATAACGCGATGCGGATCTTCATTTTACGTGTCGATCTCTCTTATATATTTTTTTTCTTTTTGAATTTGATTAAACAAAGGGTTGAGAAGAGAAGAAAGACAGCTGTTGCTGTTTCTATTCGTTTCTCTTCTTCCCCTTTCTTACTTTCTGCTTCTCTTTCTCTATTTCATAGAAGACAATCTCCGTTAACTATTCTTTGATTTTAAAAGGAGCCAATTTCGTCATTGATTCCAGAACACGCTCCGCTCGACTTTCCACTCGATATGCTCCACCCTAAGAACATCGTGAATTCGCTTTCTTCTTCTTGAATTCTTTTATACAGTTAGTTTCGTTTCAACGAAATCACTAGTTGAGAATCGTTAAGGATTAGAGAAGTTCGTAACACCCATTCTCTCTATTTTTTTTTTCTTCTTTTTTTTCTTTATTTCTCTAGCACGTAACTTGGCGTGTTCCAGAACGAAACATGCCTGCTGTTCATCGAACGTTACATGAATTACTATTTTTTGTTGTTTTGTACAATCGCTTCGTGATGAACTTACATTAACGTCCTCGAACACGTCGGCAATCAAACATTAACCATCGATTAAATGTGTGATTATTTAATAGTCAAAAATCTATTTGAAAAAAATTATCCTAGAGTTCATTAGTACAATCACATACATTCTATTTAACGTGCTAGTTCTTACGCGTCCTACGTTCACTTTCGATCGGCGGATTCCGTACGCACGTTCGAAAGTGAATTTAATTTGCGAGGAGCCCGTTAGAGGCGACACGCCTAGTATCTACGTGTTTTTTTTTATATATAGACTTATATATTATATAGAAGAGATCAAAACATATCTTGTATGAAATATACAGCTAGAATATTCTAATCATACATTACTTATTACACGCAGATTAATTTTTTATTATACATTCAATAGAAATAAATAAGATAATGAATATATATAGCTAAATTTTAATAATATTGTTATGATGAACATAATAAAAATAACATTTAAAGTAATACAAAAATAATTATTACGATAAATAGAAACATTTGTATTTCATCAAATAAGTATTTTTTTTTTTATTTATTTTGTATGTATTTTCTTTCACTTGCAATACATCAAAAGAAATAAACCGAGATATATTTTATCATATTTTTTATTATGTTAAAAATTCAAATATGAAAAAATGTATCAGCTAACCACTAAATTGACATATATGCAAAAGTACATATATAAAATGTAATATACATTAATCCATAAAGAGTAAAAGATTTAAATGGAAATTCCAAGAATAATTTAGCTTATCTAAAGATAGTTTCTTTCGCTGTATCTATACTTATAGTTTTCAAAAAATAAATAAAATGTTTGAATAAAAAAATAGCTATACGCGCGAGCGTGCAAATGAATCAAAAAATATTCGTTTGTTCCCATTTACATTCTCTACCCCGTATATTGTGTAAGTAATATATCAGGACAAGCCGAAGGCCGAACCATACGACATTTTTTCGTTGGCTCTCTTTTCATAAACAATATCGCACGGCACGTTGTTACGACACAAAACGGGCTAGCGTACTTCGTCGGCTTTCTCCAAGATACGCCGACGGAAAAATAAACCAGCTACTTCGCCATAATCAAACGCACCGATAACTTTATACTTGATCCTGTTACATTCGTAACGAGGCTTATCGTTAATCGACCAAAATTTTTCATTCTTTCGACACCTACATTTTCTTTCTCTTCTAAATCTTCTCTTTCCCTTCTCGCAATTAATTATACTTGTCAAAGAGGATGATTCTACACAAGTATATACGCCAGTAATTATAATAACAATAGACAAAGTCCAAAAATTCAATAAAATTTATATTTTCTAATCTATTTTTTATAATATAAATTATAAATTATAAAACAAATTTTTGTTTTTAAATTGTTTTATTTATTCCACTGACACTTATATGGTATATGTTTCTTTTTTTAAAACTTTCACACACTCTTGATCATACGTTGATCTATTATAATAATCAAAATTCAATTTAAAGTTCCACTTCTTCAAGTCTAGCAGTTATCCCTACTTTGAAATATCAAATTGCATCCCTCATCTTGTGAAAGAGAGAGAATGAGAGAAATAGAATGAAATTATACGTATGTATATACATGTGTTGCAATAAAGAATAGTTCGTATATGAAAAATGATTGATCGATTATTGAAACATCGATAAATCTTTTTAATCGTAAATTCCTTGTAAGCTAAGTACAATGACTCGTTTCGTACTATATCTATACATCACTTGGTCACACATACTAGCAGAGAAATAAGATACTTATACGATAGATATGATGTTACGTAAACGGTCCTATATACTTCTAGTCAGTGTAAATGTTACCGTCATAGCCAGAAATCCGCCATTACTAGTAATTCCTCGACATTCTCATCAATGCAAAGAGCATTCCGATAAAGTCGGAAACAGAAGAATTCTTACAGTTTTTCCTAAGCACTGAACATAATAATTTGATATTCTATAAAATATTATATTATTATTTAAACAACGTTGAAAACAATACATTCTCGGACATCCGTGGAAATTTCTATGAATATCTGTCTAACTAATGTCTAGAAAATATAGCCTGAACCTTTGCAAATCGATTTATAACTCGATAAGGTACACTACGCGTAACCAAAAGTGTGCACTTTAATTTAATATAAAAATTATTAAAATTCGCTTGCTCTAAGTATAAAAAATATTTGCCGAAACTTTTCAAAGAAATGGCAAAGTAGAAAAAATTTGCAGCGTCACATTCTTGCCATTTTCTGAACTTTACATGCTAAATTTATAACTCGATATGATATTTTACGCGTAGACAAAAAAGTGTACTTTAATTTAATATAAAAATCATTAAAATCCATTTGCTAACAGTATAAAAAATATTTACAGAAACTTTTCAAAGAAATAGCAAAGATGCACAATTTACAGCATTGCAATCTCTGATATTTCTTTTGAAAAGTTTCTGTAAATATTTTTTATACTAAGAGTGAATAAATTTGAGTGCAACTTATATTAAATTAAAGTACACTCGTTTTCCTACGTGTAAAATACCTTATCATTTACATGCATACATACACTCTTAAAACACCTATCTATGGGAGAGACAAATCGAGAATTACGTGGAACGAGCGAAGGGCTTGTAGAACGCTAGATAGAAAATTATGTTCAAGGTGGGTCACCGATGAAAGGAATTTACTTTTGAGATTGTACCGTCTACATTTTACAAACTTATTCGATACATACATATAGAGTACCTCTGAAAGAACGCGAAATCTGTTTATTCATGAAATTCCCAGCTAAACTATAAAATAACTATACTGATTTGTTAAAATATGAAATAATATAGAATTACATTTACATAGATATGAAATTAAAATTTAATCCGTAGATAATATTCTGTAGAACAGCACGACTAACAGAATATTGATTTTTAAAGTACAGGAAGAAATAACTATGAGCATTGTTGTAAAAAGATAAGACAACCCTTAAAGATGAATCAAATTTTCATATGAGATACTTTAATTACTCGCCTCTCCAGAATTCATATTTTACTAACATAAGTTACTTCATAAAATAACAAGTTTAAGTGTATTACAAAATTCTTTTTGTATGCTTTTCTTAAAACGCCTAATTATTTCATATAAGGACATAGGGTTTCCATGATTTAACTGAATTATAAAATTTAACGCTGACATCTATACATATATATACACATATACATATCTACCTTCGTGGTTAAGCGAGAAGTTAGTTTGCAACGATACCAGTCGAACGACGTTCCTGCTTGGTTCAAGGATCACTTGTATTCGCTCTCAAGGACACGTACTCTCAGGAACGAGACAACAACGACAAAGAGGACGACCCTACGAATAAGAAGTTTGTGGTTAAGTTGAGGTCAAAGAACCGCGACGGGAACTCTCTCGAAAGAATCATCGTCAGACGCGTAATGATCCGCTACTAATCGTACGGTGCAGTTGGTAACGACGAACGATCGTTGTTGGCAGTGAAAAGTAAACTTGCCATATGATATACATATGTATTAATATACTTATATATTTTGCGACATAGGTGATTACCTTAACGAGCGTATCCGCTATTTCCCATATACATATGTGTGTATATGTACATACATTTTTCATTATTTTTGTTCTTTCATATTGTCAGACAACAGAATCACAAGATTGAAATTATTATCAGAGATTTATTCGTTCAATATATCTACTTATTGAAGGTTAATAAAATGTAACTAACATTCGAAATAGATTATAGAAGTAATTTAGTCAATCATTTGCAAAATCGATTAACTTTAAAAATCCAAATATAAACAATATTGATGAAATTATATATAAATTGTTATTTTATTGATATTTCAATGATAATAAAAATCTCTGGGCTTATTATATAGAAAATTTATTTAAAATATACAAATTTTAAAATAAAAAATGTTTGTGTGAAAACAGGACGTTAATTATTCGGAACAAATACAAACAAACTTCATTTTAATAAATCTTCCCCTGCGTATCATTTACAAGACTATTATTTGAATATAGAAATAAAATAAATGAGCGTGATATTCGAATTCATTTATTCATTTATACATCTATTGTAAGAGGAAAGAAAGACAAAAAAAATCAAGATTATCTCTTCCGGAAAGTAACTTTCTCGTCGATTTAAATTCTTTCAAAAGTCGAAAAGGTTCATCGTCCGTAAATTCTAATCCTGTTCTCGTGAAAAAAAAAAAAAACTTACGATTTCATTTTTCGTTTTAATCGCCATCGGCGATTCGCTCCAGATCCGATTTCTTTTACAATGTGGCCATGATCAATCGAAAAAATCGAAGTACCGTTTCAAATTTGCGTTTCTTTCAATTCTAGATTATCTCTCTCTCTCTCTCTATATATATATATATATATATATATATATATATATCTACTACTACCTATCTACTTTTCGCCGAGAAAATCGTACCAGGGAAAGTTCAAATACAAAAGTGATCTAGTGTTTCTACTTTTTGTTATTTCCCATTGAAACAGAAAATATAGTTTAATGAGATATACCAGACGAACGTGCAGAACGCAACTTGCATTTTTCCACCTTCTTCTTATCCACAAACCAATCAATTTGAAATGTGTACACGTATTAAAATCTATTTCTTCCAGAATGTGTAATGTTACGCGAAATATTAGACTTTTCTTGAAATTCGTTCGAAACGTTTAACAATTCAACTGGGAATACGAAAGATTTATTCGATCGAAAATACAATAATATTTTATTTATTTAAACAAAGTAAAAAATAAAATCTAAAATTATTTTTTTTATATATATATTCAAATTTCGATAAAGTATTTAAATAAATCAGAAATTGTGATCATAAATTTTCTTTGGAAGTATATGAAATATTAAAAAGTAGCTACTGTTACATACTACACATTTAAAGTAACCATTATTTTTTCCGATCCATTCATTCTTTCATCAAAAATAAACAGTAAAAACGTCAAAGTTTGTAACTTCATTTATAATTAATGAGTTTTAATTATTTCTATGTCTTACTTATACAAGTGTCTTAACACTTGTATTTAATCTAAATATAATCGTTTTGAACATGTACGATATAGTGATCCACAATCATGTCATAAAATAATTTTAAAAAATTTATTTAAATTCATTATGATATTTCATTGAAGTTATTTCTAGTTATTTATTCAGTATACGTTGTATATTTAAAATCTGTCAATAGTGATGATTTCTTCACATTCAGCATTACGTGATATTGCTTTCGTGAAGTATTTATTTAACAATTGTGCAATGAATAAATATTAATGATGTATCCTAATGTTCCATGCTATTTTTACACGATAAATCATTTAAAAATAATCTGTGGACGTATATAAATTTGTACGAAGAATGTGAAAGTCATCGATCGATGATGAATTATAACGTTCAATGTTGTAAACGAATATTTCATTAAACAATAATTAAAAAAAAAAAGGAATACGATATATATAATTCTCCGGAAAGGAAGAAAAGAGAACAAAATCATCGCGGAAACGTCAAAAACATTTTTCGTTACTTATTTTTACCTCATCGGATAACAAACGAAATTATATTTTCTTTTGATCAAACTCACAACAATCTTACACAATAAATCGATAAAACAACGCGAAACGGCACTTTACGCTTGAATACATTTTATTCGAAGCCAAGAGTGAAATCATTTATTCCGAAGCCGGTTTTCAGTAAGCAAAAGCAACCAAAACGCTTTCCGGCTTACATCGAAGCAATATTGAATGTCGATGGATTTACCTACTCGTAGAAAATTTCAAGTTAAACACTACGGATACCTATATATGTATATATATATTTATGAACAAGTATAACATTGCATCGATTCCTGGTTGAACATACTCAAAAACTCGAATATTGAGAATTGAACAAATTCTCGACAATGTCGGAAGATGAAATTAATAATAGCAAAGATCCATTTTCAATGACATAAATCGATATTCTTTTTAAAAATGATCAAAGTACGGGTTACACGATCTAGCAACGTTCTATTTTAAATCTCTCATTGCTAGCTCGATTATTATGAAGTAATTTCGAGCTCGGAATATAAAATTGGTTAAAATCTTCTAAAAGAAGGAAATGTTTCTAGGTACAACGATTCGCGGATTTGAAAGACATTAACGTAATCTCGGAATAGAAGACGTCTTTTCGAAATACTGTGTATATACGTATTTAGATATATACATTGATGTCGACTAACTCACGAATAATCTCGACGGCTCGTCACGAGAAGTTACGCGGCATTAAGCTTGCTTGAATCTTGAGTAAGCCAATGTTCGACTTTTAACATTTAGTAAGAGAAAAATTTATCGCATAGAAATTATCCTGACGTTTATTATAATAAAAACATGCTGTCTTACGGTAACCAGATATTATATCTAAACACATTGAACATTATGATTGAAAATTTGGAGAATCATGACTTGTAATAAAACGAAACGAAACGAAAATTCAGTTAATAAACGTTTTCTCGCGATTTTATCGAGCTGTGATACGAGACTTTGCAATTGGTAATTGCATAATTTAGTATCGCACGTGCAAGACACACGTACGAGATTACAAACCTCGATGCATTGACACAGATACTAGATTTATGTACATACATACATACATGTGTATTTACGTATATTTGTAAGTTGCTCAAAGCACAGTTGGCTCGAAAATAAACGTGAAAGAGAAAAAGAAAGAAAGAATGAAAGAAAGAGATAGAAAATAAACAATACTCGTTTCCAAGGGCATAGGCCAGGTATAGTAGTCAATCTAACGCAATTCAGCTAACGGATATCTGATTTAAGATTGGATCGAAACTATAAATGCCGAGCACTAAACCACTGTAACGAGATTCATGCTGATTAGCGTGCATAAATTTCATCAGAGATTACGTACATATGATTTCCAAGCGATTCAGTACAATCCTTTTTAACGTATGATCGAAGATTGTCAGACTTTAAAGACGAATCAAATTTTCATTTTATGCTTTACTACACGCGTCTCCTTTTAATTCATAGATAATCTCGATTATTAAGATAATCGCTCTTGTTTTATCTTCTCATTTATATTAAATACAATTTTTTATATCCTCTTTTTTAACGATACTTAAATGAATAATATTTTGATAATTAATAACATTAAGTTATAAAGCTATATATAACATATAAGTAATAAAACAAAAAGTTATCGAAGATTGATAAAATTATTTATATTTTCATAACATTTACTATTCGACAAAGCATACAAAATTTTGTTATTCAATGACATTAAGCTCATTATTAAGGAATATAATTTTAAATATATGAAAAATTAAGCATCCATTATAAGTTCTTTGATATTAAAATTGAAAACAAAAAAATATTTAATTAATAATTCTATCTATTTTTTTTTTACACCGATTACACTGACAAATATACATAAATCAATGAAAGTAGACAAGAAATCACGATAACTTCGTACAAGATTATTCTCGTGTATTCGAATCAACAACGAATTCGTTTGTTCAAGAAAGGTAATAACACGATAAAAGCAAGACACGTTATATTTCAAGCAAACGAAAAAGGACAATTTTGATGACATTCTAATCGAACGGTGGTTTACCTAAAAAAAAAGAAAAATTAACGATAATCTTATGAGAAAAGGTGAAAGGCCATAATATATCTTTCGTAATATTATCTAGTGTCATCTTGTTCGGTGTCATTTTTGTTTTCTATTATTTCTTTATTTTATCTTTCTCTTTCTATTTTGATTCTTCGAATCATCACATTAGCCAGCGAGCAATAACACAAGGTAAATTTTTCTTCAACCAGTAATTTACTGGATAATACATTACTCTGGACGATCATTCGCTCCAGCATTCGTATTGGTAAGCACGAGGAAATGAAAGCCTGCCACGGCGGCATGCTTTGCTTTTGAAGGCTATCAAGTTTTGTAACCACGCCTTGGCGCATACTCGATCGAAAAAGAAGAAAAGGAAATATCGAATTTACTGTCCTCATAAACATGATACGCGAAAATCTGTCTGAGGACTTCTCAATCAATACACAAAATTATACACATATACGAACAAAAATGAAAGTTTGTTACAAAAAATTGTTCTTGTGTCAACTATGCAAAAAAAAGGAATACTACGAGAATGACAATGAATTTTTAATATATAATTAACAATTTATTGTCGAATAAATTTTAAATTAATATATTTATCTAATAACTTATATATATATAGATAAAAAAAGAAAAGAAAATTTATTACCATAATTTTGATATTAAACTTACTCTTATTATCTTCTAAATGAAATTTCATCAAAGTTTTGTAAAATATTAACTACAATTAAATGATACTCATCGAGATAACTTTCACAACATTGAACGTTTTAATTGTATTCGTAACTTTGTTGAGAAGATCGACGTAGTTATTTAATATAAAGTTAATCGAGCATAATATAAGTTAACAGTTGTAATAGTTTCAGGTATCATTTCCGGTAACCTTTAGTGGTCGTGGATGACCGTTATTCGTATGTCGTAACGTAACGTAATTTACCGTAAGGTAACGTTATGAATATCACGTTATGTGTATATTGAAGTTGATAAAGAAGAAAAAAATCTATTTATCGTGGACAGATTCCCTTAAAAAAGAAGTGATATCTTTCGATCGAAAACAAGAAAGGTCTTCAATTTACTTTACCAAGAAAGAAATAATCGTGCATAAGGCTTAACATTTTCAATTTATATTCTTCGTCGTTGCTCGTCGAATAATAAATAACCATTAATTTTAAATTTAGCATGTTGAATAAAAAGGTTAATCGTTACCTTTAACCGTCAGATCTAAATGTTAAAACTCTCTGCTTGAATAACATTTATTTTTTAATTTAATGAAAACCTGGGTAATATAAACTCACTGAATGTTTCTTATCACGGAGTGGATCAATGGTCAGAAAATTAACGACTATGGTTCGATAATATTATACACGTTGCTGTTGTGTATATATGACAAATCATTTTATATTATATTTTAAAATAACGTGCACAAAACACAGGTTGTCCCAAAAGGTTCTTACTTTTTTTTTTGGATTAGTAAATCTTATATGCATAATATTTTATATTTCATATTATTTTTTTCAGTTATATATGATCCATTCTGTTATATTGACTTTTTCTTTCTGTATATAAAATCGTATGTAATTCATTTCAATAAAATATTATGCATATGTAGGTAAGAAACATTTGAGACAACATACAATGTAGATAATATAATTATATAAGTAAATATTTACAAAGATAATTTCGAGGAAGTTCAAGAAGATAATGATTTAGTTGTTAGTAATATTTTTATTTTCGTCTCGGTTTCCTTTCAAAAATGTAGAACGCACCATAAAACGATGCTAGACCGACTAGCATATTTCGCATCAATTAAAATCGCTATCGCCGTGCTCCAGTTCGTTCCAAGAGATCGTTATCGTTTATATGTATGTGTGAAAGTAAGGGAGAAACGGAGATCATCAACAATTTTCTCGTTGGTTAGAAACGAAGGACCATGTCATTCCGTTACACAAGTTTTCGTAATCGTTTGTCTCGTGTCACAACGTAGGTAAGTACTCGAGTTCTCAAGCTACCTGGGAAATCCTCTTGCTTTGGATTACCTCCCTACGGAAGTTACATGAAAGAAACTTAGCAAGATCTCAAGGAAGTCTTCAAGTCCACTGAGCAACGATTCTTCTTCTTCCGTATCCAAAATTCTCAAAATTGAAATAATGATTAACGTTAAACGTATAATTATATTCATTTTTATCTAACAATAAGTAAGATTTACTTCAATCTTATATATTTATAATATAGTCATTTAATGTCCACAATATCTATATAATACAATAATAAAAATAATATTTTTCATAGTAGTTCTGTGATAATAAAATTTAGGAAACTTTAATATTGCAAACCCATCAAACTTTTTCCTTCTTTAGTTAATTTACGGAAATACATTAAAACTTTTTCTTAAATTGCTCAATTCATTTTATTACCGTTCCAAGCGAAGACCGGCATACCTCTATTAGGCATATATTATATACACGCTTGTATGATAGTCGATTTTTAGTCTAAAAGTAGCCGTTACAAACCGAAATGGTAACCGGGACTGAACCAATACGAAAGAAGCATGTTACAAGGTTACTTTCACCAGGTATATCCAATGATAAAAGGATCCAAGTCGAAAATATCGTCATCGAGAAGTTTGAAACTTCAAGGTTGTACGTAATATCTTTCGAAAACTTCTTCAAACGTTTATTCTTTGAAAGAAACTCTAATAATATATCTAACACGACCAATTATATAGTTTCATTTTTAATGTATATTCACGTAGAAGAAAATAAGACTTTTAAGGACATAGTGTGGAAAAATAATATTGTTTCTACTTAAGAAGAACTGACTACAATATAGCTAAATCCAAGACCTTTCGGTTTTCATCGGTATTAACTTTCATGCTGTAATTCTTGTACGATTCGAAAGGAAGACTATCGTGCGTTAATTAACGTACAAATGTCAAGACACTTACTTGTCTACGCGCTTATCGTAGGTGCGATGACATTCATTCAATTCTATTTCATAGCTTATTTTTTCTCAACATCACATATCTCATAAATTTACATATTTACATAAAGTTTCTTAATAAATTCAAAATAAAAAATAAAATAAAAGATATATATACACATACAATAAAAATATATATCCTATTATTAATAGTATCCCAAAATGTGTGTCACGTTACCGAGAGCAAAAAAACCAAACGAAAAATCAATATTAACCACTCCGAATACCTTTCAAAAAAAAAGATTTATAATTTTTTAATTCGATAAAAGTACTCATAGAGAATATTCTGTACAATATATATACTATTATACATAATAGATATAATATAATAATGACATACTCGAAGAGCCAATAAAAAAATTATATTCAAATTACAATATAACGAATAAATATGAATGTCGAAATGACGTTTAGTTAATTTAGCAATTATACATTGACCATCTGATTACACTAAATCATAATTTATACGTAGAAGAAAAAATTAATTTTTCACGTACGATCAAATTACTCGAAAATAATAATTGTAAATTGTAATTTTTATAAGAACGAATAATAATTGTGCATAAAGGGGCATCGGTGACGATAAAGTCACACCCGATATTACGTGATCATGCATTTATATAACACCTACATTATTCTTGCATTATATAGTTAGCAGTGGTGACAGCACAGAGAAAGTTCCTATCTTTAGCCATATGCTCGAACGTTTGCTTCTATGGTACACACGTTCGACGTCGAGAGTGCGCTTCCATTATGTTATCATACCATCTATACTAATTCATAATTTACACATACAATGTATCACTCGTGGGCGTCTTTTTCTCTATTTTCATAAAACACATTTCCGGTTTTTGGCAGTATTTTATATCTTACAAAAATAGTTTAATATATACATAGGTATATATAAATTCAATATTTATAATAATATAAAATATATATGACAAAAAGAAACGTTATCGTATATCAGCTTTTTACAAACTAAAACGATTAACTCTATATGTAACATTTTGTTTTATTTTATTATCAAAGCACTTGATAGATACATTTTTATATTGAAAATAACTTTAGTCAAATAATTAATCTTAATATCACCAATTAATAATTATTTATGTGGCCGTTCAATAACATTAGTTATGGAGATTAATTTGTTGCACTTTTAATTGTCGACAAAAAGATATGACGATTTTGATGCAATGAATTTAATATCAAAGTACTTAATATAAATAATATAACAATGTATATTATTTTATCAATTTTTTCTACTTTTTGTTTTAGTAGAGTTGATCGATTTGAAATATATGTGGCTTATATTATAATAGATGTATTAATAATAAAATAAATAAAAACGTGTTTTTCTTCTTCTATTGTTACAGTAGCGACAACATGCGGGAGAAAAGATGGCTTCTGCTCGCTTTGTTCGGTGAGTAAAAATCTACAAAAATATATCCTCTACAAAGTTCTACATCACCATTGAATGCTTCTTTTACTTCTTTTATTTTTTCCTTAACTCGTATTTATACATTCCTTTAACTCTAACATAAGAGAGTCCTTTCTCCCAGTCTCACAGTATTTTTGGACTCGCCGTATTTGGTGAGGAATGCGAAAACAGTGGATGACCTTCCAACTGGGCATTTTTCAATCCGAAGGGAATAAAAGCTAGTTTAAACTAAAGTTGTTTATCCTTCATACACAAACGCGTGTTACATGAGTATATATATATATATATATATATATATATTATATGTTAATTTATCTCTTTTTTTATTAAGTATTTACCGAAAAAAAATCTTAAAACGAGTAGTTTTTTATTTTTCAATACGAATAAACCGATCGACCGAATCGAATCATTCGATTTTAGCATACGAAAGAGATTGCAAGTTGGTAAAGGGGTGTTTGAGTGGAGGAAGGTAAACCTGTTACGAATGTCAATGTGTTTTGCTTTCTTTGTCATCGTTCCCCTCGAGAAAGGCACGTATCTACACGTCAATCTATATATATCTATATACATTCAGGTATATAACATGTATGTATACATATAACTTGAAGTATCTTCTTCACAGTTATGACGCTTGTTTACGTAAATCCTTAAGATCGATAGAGGAAAGTAGGAAGTAACGTATGAAATTTTATAAATTCCACCAATGTTCAATAAATGTTAATAAATAACGCCATTAAAAATAATTCTTCAATGAGACAGAAATGTAATAAAAAAAAAAAAAAGAAGAATAAATAAAAATATAGAGACAATGTGAAATTCAGTTTTAGTTCATTCGGCAACTTACTTGCAGTTTGTTTCTCACATTCACTGGACCGTTTGAAATCGATCACGTGACACCGACTTTAACATTTAAAATTCTATCTGGTATTTTAACCGGTCAGTAAACATTCAGTTTGCAGACCCATATATACATGTTGAAGTATTACATATATACCTAACGCATGCAAGCTAATTAATAAAATCTTGATCGAAAGTAACACCAAACGGAATCGAGGTTTGTCGATTTCACAGCCGTCTAAATAAAATCATTGTATATTCTGATAATCTATCTAAATGTCGTAATTAATATGGCCATAGA
Organism: Polistes canadensis; assembly: GCF_001313835.1. Taxonomy (NCBI): domain Eukaryota; kingdom Metazoa; phylum Arthropoda; class Insecta; order Hymenoptera; family Vespidae; genus Polistes; species Polistes canadensis. Next base: position 56,409 of record NW_014569766.1, on the reverse strand, counting down.
AGTAAAATACTTTCGTTCATTAATATCACCTCCAAGTATGAAAACAAAAGTGTTTGGATTAAAGCAGTGGTTCCCAAAATGGGCGTCTCAAAATATTACATAATTTTATTTCTATATTTGATTCAATATGATAAGATACAAAATCTAATGAATTTGATGATAAACCATTAACTTATTTAGTATTAACTGTTTACAAAATCTTCTGTTTTATTTATTTTTAGCCAATTCCTTAATAAAAAAAAAAAAAAGAACTTTTAATAATTTTTCAAAACAAACTTGTTAGATTTTGACATAAAGCACTTTGAAAAAATTTGGATTTAGCAAGGGCGTCGAGAATAGAAACAATTTGCGAACCACTGAATTAAAACATTACAGTTGCCGGAAATAATGAGTGGTATATTGCGATGAACATAAGAATTTTCTTCACGCTATTCCACGCAAGGATTAAAGCATTTCACGAGGATTCCCATATTTGTCTATGCTAGCGGAGTCGAGTTTAAAGTAACACGTTGCTTAGCATTGGGCTAAAAAAAGAGACCATTATTGTTTGTAGGCCATCTTTTCCCTACGAAAATAAAAGCTTTCGTTTTATTTCGCACAAACGTTGCACTTTCCATTCAAAAATATATAGAAGATCCCTTTTTTAACCTTTCTTAAAAGTAATCTCTAAAAAAAAACATGTACTGCCTCCTTCTACCATTTAATAGTTGCCAAAATTAAATCAACATTTTATTATTATTATTTTTTTGTTTCAAAAGGAAACTTTTGGTAACACGCCTTATTGGAACTCACCCTGTGTATATTTCTTTATTGTTGATTTTATTTTATATTATCGAAGGGGAGAGGACTCGTCGCACGTTATATCAAGAAAGATAAATCTTCGTGAACACGCCCACGCTATGAAAATGTCAGGTCATTCCCATTAAATGACAAAAATCGACTGGTGGTTTCTTTTGGTTACCATAAGATAATCAGATGAGGCAATTTGTTTACGCGGCACTTGCCGATAGATTCTTTCTCTTTCGCGTCACGAAAAATAGATTTTCTATTCTTGTTGGTAACATTCGTTGGTTATTATTCCAACTTACATATATATATGTATAAAGCAATAACACAATCACGCCCACGTTCACATTTCCCACAATCGGAATGCGTCCACGTTCCCATAATTTATTTTTATGCGACGTGCAGTATGTTACCGTTTGTTATCGATCCCTGTTTGGAAAAGTATAGTCCCGTTATAAGGTGCTGCACACCAACCATCGATTGGCTTCGACTTCGTGTATTTTCAACATCGAGGACAGCCTCTCTCTTTCTCTTTCTCTTTTTTTCCTTTCTTTCTCTTTTATTCGTAATGGTATCGTTAACACGTACGCGAACTAAAGATTAAAAGCTACCTTGAGAACCTTAGATATCTCAAATCACTATTGTTTCCTTTAATATCATTTCTGATCTTTGGCAAGATGTTCATCGAAAGTCATAAAACTGATTTAAAAAGTCATTCCGATCAAACAACGTAAAAATAAAAATATATACGTGAATTTGTTCGCGTTAATGATAACAACTAGAGTTATAGTTTGAAATTCTTTTGTATCTTATTATTACACGTTTAATACATTTAACTTTGTATTACCTTTTATTCTGATTCTCTAATTATAAATATTAATCCCTAGTTCTAAGTTTCTCTGTCACACTCTCATTGTCAGTAATAATTTATCCTACCCCATGCTTATTTAAAACAAATTAACATTTATTTATGCCACCAAATTCATTTCTACATCTAACAACACAACTCGGTGTTATTGTAGAATATTACATAATTAATGTAAATACAAATTGTAAAAAGAGTTGATTATACAAAAATAATATTTCATATTCAAACCGTATACCATACAAAATACATTTAATTGATATAATAAAACAAATGGATTAATTACATAAATCGAAAGAAAATTTTCACTTACACTATGTTCGAACAATGATATTTTTTCGCGACAAAAATTCAGATGAAAAATAATATAACGTTGATGGATAAATAACTAATATGGTTTAACGATTATCGATGTAGACCAAAAGGAAACGATCGATTGATATCCTTGATCCGTTTGAAAACAATTACCCAACCGAATACGCTCGCTCCTAGACTGAAAATTGCAACATTTATGTTAGAAGAGTTCTCACTGCGCTTTTCTCTTTCTCTCTCTCTTTCTCTTTTTCTATCCGCACGTCGTGTTCGTCCGTGTTTTGCAATGCCGACGCTTCTCCACGATTTTCGCAATCGGAGGATGCGTAGTGGCCTTTGAAGTGCTGCTGCTGCTGCTTCTTTTTTTTTTTCCTTTTCTTCTTTTTTTTTTTTTACTGGTTATCCCGAAGCAAACAGGGCTCATCGAGGTCATTACGAATGATCTAACACACACACACACACACACACACACCGTGGTACTTTTTCCATACGAACGCCATTGCTAGTCCTCAGAGGATAAAGATAAAAAGATAATTATTCACTCCTACGACAAAATTGACAGGCAATTGGAAAAGAGCGCGAATAATATAAATGTCTTTTTTGATTGGCGTCATGAATCAATGAAATGTTTCATTATAATTTCTAGGAATCTTATTGATCAATGCGGTCACGGATGGGATGAAGGCTACGAGACCGAAATTTAAAATCGCAACGACTTCGACGACGACAACCACTACCGAGGAATCACCGATCGAGGAAAACGAGAACGAAGATGCGGTAAGTTTACATTACCAAGATATTCAATCTTAATTTGATATTTTTAAACGTCTTCTTATTAGATTTATCGATTGAAAATATAAAATTTTGTATAAACATATTTTATTTTATTTATTTCATATATAGCGTATTCCAAAAGTCACTTTATAAAAACAAAAAAAAATGTTAATATTACATAATAAAACACTATATATAAATTATAATATACATTATAAAACAATGTTAATATTATAAAATCACGATATATTAGATTGTTTATTTAAAAATATTAATCACCATATTATGTTATTAAAACAGTATAGAAAAAACATGACATCATTCTAAATATCTAAATATCTACCAAAAAAAAAAAAAATTTCTAATTGTTGCAGTTCAGTGTAAAGAAACTTTTGGAAATATAATGCACCTTGTATTATTCTATTTTGTTCAAAATATCATGTTTAAAATAAACATCCTGTTGCATTGTAAGTATTCCAACAGAATATAACTTATAGTATCCTAATTACATCTGTCAACAAGAAATCCAATTTAACGTGTAGGCGATATTGAAAAGGTAAAAAATAACCTTGTCAATAGATTTCTATTTATTTTACTGTGTCCAAAAGATAGTGTAATACTGTATATAATACTATGAGGATACTAGTAAACTAGATACAAAATGAAAGGTGAGCACAGGGACGAACAAGTATGGTAGTAGCATTATATCATGTTCCAGTCTTACTACGAGCCGCATTATAGTGGTAAGACAATCGTTTATCTTCGATATATATACATATATATACTTACGACACTATCTCGATCCATTCTATAGTCACGAATCCTAGTGATCTTTATATTTATAGATGTGTATCTAATATCATACATGACGTTAAAACTATCATTTAGAGCAGATTGCTTGATGATACGATGGAACACATCGTGATTGCTATTATTATTATTATTATCATCATGATTATCGTAATTATCATCATAATCATCAGCATCATCGATAGAATAAGATTTCGAAATGAAAAGGTCAAACACGATCACATTTCCATAACTTCCATTTCCTAAACTTTAGTACTTACAATCTAACCTGTTTATAGTCGTTAATTAATATAGACAAATGATCAAATTATAGCATCAATGTCTAGACACGTTCTAAAATAAAAGTTCTCGTGAAAGATACTACAGGTTCACCTTCGCACGTTAACCGAGAATGTGAGGTCATCCTTACAATTACGAATGCTCATCATTGAGTGTCTTTCTATCTATGTACTCAAGTATTTACATACCCTGGATACCGTAGAAGTGTGTTTCGAGTAATCGGGAAAATTGTTTGAGAATGTTCGCGATTGAGATTCGTTCGAAAATAGACTCATCAAACTGAATATTTAATCAATTGTAATATTCTATAATGATACAGAAAATTATTTAAAAATCATTTTGTTTTTTTCTTAGACAACCTCAAATTCATCGGAAGGTAACGCAACAACCGGGCACACGTTAACAGGAATCCCTCAAATTGATTATATTTGGGATCCAAATTTGCCTCGTGAATTGAACGGCTACAATCTCAGTGATTATCCATTCTACAACAGTATTCCAGAGGACATTGACTTCAAGTGCGACGGCCTACACGATGGTTTTTATGCGAGCGTACCTCATAAGTGTCAGGTAAGAATAATAATCGAACTCCAAAGTATTATACTCTGAACATTCGAATGGTAAAGTTCAAGTAAAAGCGCACATCCTGCAAATCCAGACGTAATAACTACTACGATCTATCCGAGGATGTTTTTAAAGAAGATATTCTTACGATATCAACCTTGTAGTGTGATTTAATGAGGCAAATAGAAGAGAGGATTTTATATTATGCATATATATATATATGTGTGTAGGTAGATACAATTAAATTTCAAGGACATTTTGATTAATGTTTTCATCTAATAACATTATTTCAATTAACACGTACCGTGTTTGTATATATCATTTTCGATAGATATTTGAACTTTATTTCTTCCCCGTAAGTAAATTTTTATCAGTAATAAATAAATTACAAAATAGTAATTATAAGCTACACAATTGGCATCAATATAATTATAATATGTGCATCTTATAATTTCAAAAATTGTTTTTTACGAATAAATAAATAGCTAGGTCAAAAAATAAAAGTAAATAATATATTATTTGGACATATTTACACAAAAACTCTATACCGTCTACCGTTATTGATAAGCGTGGTCTGATAATAACACCAGTTGAAAAAACAAGCTCAATACGAAACGTGTTTTAAAAAGTAATAAAATTGTTCGGACAAAATTCCAAATAGAATTGCATAATATAAAATCTAACTTAATATATTTAAATGTTTAATTACTCACTAATTATAGACTTGTACGTACAAATACAAAGAAAAAAAAGCTCGGTATTTATTATAAACAGGAAACAACGAAGATAATATTCGAAATGTAAAAAAAATATTTTTCCTCGACGATCATTGAGACCATAGCAATTAATCGTTAATCTTCCTGTGAAAGGATTTCCAGCTGGGTTCGTTTTGTAAAAAGGGAGAAGGGATAACGACGAATAAGAACGTAAATCAGAAAGGAGATATTTTCGTGGTCCGCTAAGTCTTTTATCCCTGACCGTTTCGTGCTAAGCGAATCTTAAGATTGTGAAAGCTATTGCAAAGTAGCTTCCTTCCGTCTGAACTTATCGATCGACTTGCTCGTAAGTCAGGAGCGGATATGCCATTGTTATGCAAATATCGGCAAGAAAATTTGTTACGTTCGCTACTACGAGTCGGTCAGCGTAAAGGAAAAAAAAAAAAAAAAGAAAACAAGAACAAAAACAAACAAATTTCTTGTTCGCTTTCCCTTTAAATTTCAATAGAAATTTAAAAAGCAAATGCACAGCATAATATATCGAATAGTTTTCAAATATTAATACTATTTAAATGATAAATCATTTTTATCTTTAATCGTAAATACTGAATTCGAGTAATGTTAATTGAAAGTAAAATAAATATATGGCTGCTAATAATTCGATCAATATTTTTTAAACACATTTTTGTGATCAGTATTTTAAATAAATAATTAATATAGTATGATCAATAATTATAATAAAATACGAATATATAACCCTGAAGCAACTCTGACACAACCTCTTTTGCTTCTATTCAAAATTATTATTTATTCTGAACAAAATAATCATACAATGAGTGCATTCATACACTCATTGCATTTTACACAATTCTGACCAAACAAATAAAACTGTAAATATGTATATACGTCTATATACGTACAAACATATATATTTACGTTTATATCGATTTATATAATTAGCATTAAACAGGTTCGTCCGTTATATTAAAATGAACATTAAGAACAATAGCATTCTTCATATTATAGAAATAGAAAAAATTCAGTTAATGATAGTAAAAGCGAGAAAATGTCAGAATGAAAATAAATGAAAGAAAAAGAAAGAGATAGAATAATATGGACGTGCTCTGAATGATTCCAGATGATTCCGTCAGATAATTCACGTTAGAGTTGTATGCGCGATAGACAATCATCGTGCATCCTGCTCATACGCAGAGAGACAAGTTCCATCTGCTTGCAATAGCGTGCACACATAAGATAGAAGCTTCACACAAACGAAACGAAACGAAACGATCTTTCACATACACACATTATACTATAATACACAGTGTGAAAGCTACACAGTGGCAACGTTGGCGACCTAGCTGGGGTTCGCTAAAAAGTGTGTTAAAACTGTCAACTGTCGGCCTAACATAATCAGCGCTAGAAATAAAAGAAAAAATATAAATTCAAATAAATAATTACATTTTTTAAATATTTTTTGTACACGTTTATATATATATATGTCGGTAGTGACGTATCACTTTCCAAATCGAAGGAGAAACGCACTCAAAAATTCTCGAAAGTTTTAACGCCAGTCCAGCTCCGCGTTTCCGTCACTTTCACTCATCGATGGATATATTATTTCGCAATTAGCGATAAAACAAGTCCTACCAAGTGCTACCCTATTACGAATAATAACTCTATGATCCCAATGAAAAAACTACTCGGCCAAAGGAAGGATTTGAAAGCATCGAATTGTAATTGTAAGATAAATATCGTACCGGTGGCCATCCTTAAGAAGTAACCTTCTCGAGTTACCTCGTATTATATTATAGATTATGTTGCGCATCCGTGGACGGACGATCTTCATTTTACGACAAAAAATGAAAACAAAACAAAAAATTAATAAAAGAAACGGTTACACTTGAGCAATGGTTTCGACTTACTACATACAGCGGTTAAGAGATTCTGAGTAACAGCATGCGAATAAGTAATCTCGTGGAAGTAGAGCGAAAGAAAGCGTTTCAAAAGTCGACCGTTCGTTTCGCAGTTTCCTCAAATCTAAAAGATATTTTATCATTTTTTTTCTTATGACCATACAAAAAATTTATGTTAAGTGAAATCAAGAAATATATATATCAATCGACAATTTTTAAATATATTAAATTTACTCCGATATGTCTCAAATTACAGTTGATAATTGCTAGAAAAAATCATATCAGATAAATGTTATCGAAGTTATCAAAGAAAGATTATAGAACAAGATTTTTGTGCTATATTATTAACACACTCTATCGACGGGTCGGGTATTAAAACCTTTTATGCAGAACATACGCTAAGTGTTAGTAAAACACTTACGAATGTTTGTTTTTTTTTCATTGTCACTAATTTTAGGTCAGGAATGATGTTTTTTATTGTTTTTCGTAAAGCCTGACCAATGTTTAGTCCTAAAAAGTGCACTTTTTTCATACTTCACTAATTTTCGCCCGCTATACGTGATAGTCAAGCTCATGATGTTATCCGCCGATAATGCGTTAAGACAAGAAATTATAATTACTTATTGTTAGATCAAAACAACATCGATATAATATCAATATGTAACTTCAAAGTCAGACGGGACTATAAAGAATAAAACAAAAGAAAACAAAAGAAATAAATTTCTGTTCAACAGGTTTATCATCACTGTCTATTCGGCACTCGTTACGACTTCCTATGTGCAAATTTCACGGCATTCGATCAGAAAACCTTCATTTGCCATTTCGTGTCTGAGGTAGATTGCGCCAACTCAAAAAAGTACTGGCATAGGAACGATGCCCTTTACAAGGCGACAACCAGCTCAACGACCTCGACATCAACTACGACTACAACGACTGTTGCACCTGTCACAGTGGCTTCCTTGTCGAATGGGCGAGTTTCTTCTCGCGAACGAGATTTAAGACGAAGAAGACCATATTCAAGAAGGAGACCTTATGAGTATTACGATGAGGATTATTACGATGACGAATACACGCGACCACGTGGATACGATAGACGCGATGATTACGAATACGAAGATAGGAAATATAGAAGAGATAGAGATAGAGATGTCAGGGATCGAGATCGTGATTTTCGTGATAGGGATACTACTAGATCCAGGGATACAACTATCAGAGACGAAAGAGATCGAGACGTTCCTCCTAGGGATAGATATCCAACTAGAAATAACAGGAGAGATCAAACAAGGCAAAGAGATCCACCAAAAGAGGAGACCAGAGGCTTGAAAACTAGAGAACAAGAACAATCTAGATCGCGAGAAATTGAGGACCCAGAATTGGATGATCGAAGAATCGATTCGAGGGCTAGAGATAACGACGATAGAAGGTATTCCGATAAAAGGTTAGTTTAAGATTTGAGTAAGTACAAATATCTAAGAAAATTGTCTTATCTAATGTGTTTTAGGTTTAGGGATGATTACGATGATAAAGACTCCGGTGCTCTGCCAGGTCAAGGATCGGTCAGTGTTACCGAAGGACTCGTCAAACCAGCTGCTCCAATCACTTCGGTCTATTCCAGACCAAGGGCTCCTCCTAAAATTCGAAGACCGGTACCATTATCCGAACAAGACCGCTATGCATATAAGTCCACGTCTGCGCAATCTACTGGTAAGCCGGTTCTTCCCGTTCCACTTGATCGATTTATATTTGTTTCTACACCAGTTTAGATAGATTTTCTTAAGATTAACGAGCGTGTTGAACAGAAAAAGTTTTTCTTTATCCGTTGTTTGTTCTTCTATATGGTTCTTTATTTTTTTTTTTTGTTATTGCAAAAAGTTGTATTTGATCTTTTTGTAATTTGTTTCAATCGATATGTTGGGCGGTAGTCAAGCAAGTACTACAAAACAACTCGGGGTAAAATCTCTCTCTCTCTCTCTCTTTTGTTGAAATTATTTTCAAATCTATTGAAATAATTTGTATTATATTTCAGAAGAACCACGAAGACGACCGGTTGATTTTGAAGATGATTATTACGACGACGAATTAGAAGATGTCAGACCAATGAGACGACCAATCAGACGTAGACCGAGTTATAGGGAAAGAGATAGAGATCGTGATTTCTACGATGTCAGGGACAGGGAACGAGATCGACCCTTCAGGTAAGGTAACGTACACAAGACAGATACAGTTCTACTCATCGACGTTAACTCGTTAATCCGCATTACTCGTTTGAAGACTAATGACGTACTTACAATTAGTAACAACAAAGCTGAACTATTTACGGCTATCTCTCGAATCAATAAAACACCATATTGATTTAAGAATAAATCGTTAATTCGTCATATCATCATGGGATTTTAATTAATCTTTATAGTAAATAAATAAATACGTAATTATTAATTACAGAATTCGATATCGCGAGGATGAAGACGATATACGACCCAGGAAGCATCCCGATCGCTCGAGAGACCGTTACTACGATAGGGAACGAGAAAGGGATCGTAGTTTGGAACGTAATAGAGATCGATCGGTTGATCGTGGAAAGGATCTCTCCGCTCCGAGATCCTTGGATCGCGATCGTGGAAGATATCAAGACGCTGACAGAATTGAGAGACCGTATTCTTCTAATCGACCTCTAGAACGGGAAAAAGACAATAGACAGACAATAGACGAGAAATCTCGATCGTCCTTCAGATCGAAAGATTTATCAGATACCACGGAGACATCTAGAAGACCTATCTCAACGACGAGTACAACGTGCATGCCGGAAATGCCTGTGGTGCACGAAATAAAACCGGAAACAAAGCAAATACCCGTTGATCGTTTCGAAAGACCAGAACGTCCAACGAGACCACCTCAATCGCATAACACCAACAATAATAACAATGGTGCTCGGGTATCATTCGAAGAGAAAGAAGAAAATCTTGGTGAGAAATCTATTATTAAGCCGCTTCATTATACAACCTTCCAAGAACGAGATCAAGAAGAAGAAGAGGAACAAGATCATCGAAACCCTCAACTACAACAACATCATACATCATCTTACTCGGAGGAATACTCTTCGGAATATTATGACGAACCAGAGGATCCACCAATTCCTCCCCCAAGGACAACCGTACGTATCGTCAAGAGACCATTTTTACCATCACGTGGTGGAGTTCCTAATCCTAGAGGACTTTCGCCGGTTGGTTCGAAAGCACCAAGAAGAGAGGACGACAGAAGTACGGAAAGAACGAGTCTGCAACAACAACATGAGGAAAACCACAAAGGTTATTATGTTCCTGAACAAGAGAGCAAACGAATTAATCAGGATGGTAAACGCGAAGAAGAGAAACGAACGTACGACGCTTACAAAGTAATTCAAAGCGATCTTCAACAAAAACAAAGACAGGAAGAATATGATATAACTATAGCCAGACCGATATTACGTAGACCTGTCGAAAGACAACGCGAAGATGAAGAAACGAAATCTTTAGAATTAAATCCTATACCTAAAACACCTTCCACCGAATCTTATGAAAAAATTCAGAAAACACTTGACCTAGGAGTGCCGACGAGTAACAACAAGTGGTCTACCGAACAATTTATCAGTAACAAAGAAAACAACGATGGTATAATACCAACGTCTTCGGGATCACCAATTCGTAACAAAAGCAGACAACCCGTCACCGAAACTTCCAATCTCTATAGCTCGACTTACAAAGAGGAAGACATCCACGAGCAACCTTCTGGACCAAGTAGTTACCGAGTGAAACAAAGGATAAATGAGGTGACGCATAAACTTCAGGATATTCCGGATAGCGAGTATGACGTCACGCTAAACGATGCCCTGACACCGACATTAAATCAAGAAACCAACTTGCCGAGTGGTTTCGTTTTGCCTCTTCACAGACAACTCAGTAGAGACACGGTCTTGCAATCGTCCGAAGACAATTACAAAATCTCCAGACCAATCGGCCAGCAACAACAAAAGCCATTTGTACCGAGCCCTCAGTTCGATCCAGCACCAGCTGTCCCAAACGACAGACAACGAACTGTTTATTATAGAACACCGGAATCAATTCCATACAGTGGACAACATTACAGACAACAAAGTGGACCTTGGCAAGATTATACCGGTTATTAAAGAGATACTCGTCGTAAAAGAGGGATAAAAATTAGAAGAAAAATGGGAAGAAAATTGGTCACAGAACAAATTTAAAGATTTCCCAAGTATTCCTTTAAGTTCTCAATGTTGATTGTTCACATACGAAGGTTCTCGTGAGAGATTGGCTCGTGACAAGAGGAATTATATGTGGATGGATATTGTGTAAGGTTTAGCAGATTCTTTGATGTCTTTCATTTCGATTAATTACACAATATGATAAAGAAATATCGTCAAATAATTTTCAATACAGAATTAAATGATTAGCAATAAGTAAAAAAAGGAAACAAATGTTCGATTATACCTGCGTGAGATACTTATTGCAGAAAAAGCGCTCGTTCTCTTTTTCTTTTCCTATTTTTTTTTTATTTATGCAGGGTTGCCGAAAATCAAATCATTATATTAAACGCATTTCAAGTAAAACATATTTTTAAATCGTCGCTCCTATAGAATTAAAACGATATATCTATTTTATCAAACAAAGTAGTCGATCTAACTATATTAGTGAAATTCTATATTTTTTAAACGATCCCTATAATGTGCATGAAATAAAAAAACCTCATCTAATACGATTTAGTTGTCTATCAACAAGTTTATTTTCTAAACTACGATAACTTTTGAGATTTCTTTCACGCGGCCTCAATTATTATTATATTTTTTAGAGACGTAAAGATAACATAGAAAATATAATCGACGATGGGAGAGACCTTTAGCCTTCATCTCGTCGATTAAACTTGTAAATATACGTACGATTATCGATATCCTCTCGAATTAAATTATTTCTTATAAGAGCGATAAATAATATAGTTTTCTCCTATAAAGATGTTACTTACACGTTTCATATAATTCGTCAAATAAAATTATAATATATTAGATATTAGAGCGAACACAACGAACTTCCTGAGTGTATATCTTACATCATGATAATAATGTAAATTATATTATCGATACTTGCGTACGACATAAACAAATATAAAAAGGATTTCTTTAAAGTATTCGTCATTTGATACCTTCAAACAGCATCCTTAATTATACTTATAACGATCAACTTTTTTTTCAAGCAAGACAGTGAATATTATTTTAGTAAGAAGTTCGAAAATGTTTATTATTATAGTACAAATGAAATAATTTACGCAACGAAATTATTATTAAGCGCTCTCCGTAAATGCCAATGAACAAACAGTAGGTCAGAAAATATACCTTACAGTTCAAACGGTGAGCGCATACCTTTGGAACCAAACGAATTTTATATATATAGACTTACGTATAATTATAATATTATTCAAATACGGAGAAGTATATTAAAAAATATTTGTATTACGCCACACACATTAATTATGAAAAAATTTGTGAATATCGAGCTTGTGCCGAAAAAAATTAGTGTATCAGTCAATAACAGACGTCCGTTAAAAGATAACATAATTTACATCACAGAGTCAAAATGACAACTTCTTAAAAAAAAAACCACGGATACACAAAATATACGACATCTTATTCCTAAAAAGAATCAAAGGAAGCTCAAAACTAAGCAATTGTAGGATCATCTTGACGAAATACGGATAAATAATACTGTGACAAGTATATAACATATTTCAATGAAAATTTGCGTATACGTGGCTATTGCTAAAAACAGTTAACAGTTACGATATTCAGTCAAATCACTGCGATGCGACATTGACGACAACGTGATAGATGCACGACACAACAAATAAACAAAAGAGTCTTCAAGTAATTCATTGATCTTATTACAGAATATAATTTGTTGCGGCAAAAATAGATTACTTAAAAATAATAATAATAATAATAATAAAATAATAATTAATAATAATAATTAATAATAATAATAATAGTAATTCGCAGGTATCATTCGTACACACTAAAGTTTAAACTTGCGAACTATAAAAATATTAAATCTTGCCGTAATGCAGACGAATCCGCTTTTACTCTGCGCATAATAGCCAAAATTTGTATCTATTTCGCTTATAGTGCGTAGTTCTGTACAAAAATGATAGAGTACAAGAATAGGTTACACGCGTATATATGTATGTATACGTATATATATGTAAATATATAAAAGGTGAATCAGTGGTAACAATTACCGTTTGAAATTTCACGGTTATTTTTTATTTTATGAAACAAATATTTAGGGATAAAGTTACTTTATTGAACAAATTTTTCCAGGTTCTATATTAAATTTATAGATCATTGGTATATATTAAAAAACAAAACTATAATTTCTTCTGCACGAAATGATTCCTTATACTTTACTGAATAATAAAATATTATGATACAACGTCGGAAGATAATTACTTCACATAATGTGAATATTTACGTATTCAGGATTATATTTTTCACAACTGCAACAATGCATGTGCGTGGGCATTTGCGAAAAGAATAAAATCGTAAATATGTAGTCCACCCTAAACCGTTTAGTTTACTTTTTTAATATTTTTATATCATTCAGAAAGGCAAGAACAATCAATTCATACAAAAAAAATCCTAAAATTCCGTTTAAAAAAGTACCGATAGAATCTCGTGAAAAAGTAACGTCGTGAAAACATTCGTTTCATTGTCAGATATACCCTTGCAATAACTTAGTTGGCTCTGAACATTGTTTTCCGTAAAATCAAAAATAACGAGTTTATTTATGTGGTAATAATTATTTACTCAGCCTATAGGCTGATCCATATATATATAAATATATATGCGCAGAAATATATAAACTTACATATATATAATTATACATAACATATTTATAAATGTAATATGTCGCAAGTGCTCCACAATTATTATCTGTGAGCGGAAGCTCATGCACCTCAAGAATATAATCTTCCTCTAGATTAAAATATAGGACACGATTCATTGGCAAGAGTATACGGCCGCGATTGTTAAAGAAGAATATTTACAAATTTTTCTTATTATATTACAGAGAAAAGACATTGAGCACGATTATGAAATTCAATATCATTTTGGTATAAATGCAGGTGTTCCCATATGTCTTGTAATTTGAAAGTTAACTCCATCCATGCTTTTTCTTCTCTTCTCGTTTACTTTTTTTATTTTTTATTTTAGAATATCATTTTACACCGTCCGTTCGACGAGGGACCAAATACTAAACTCAAATTCACGGATTCTTTGGTAAACGACGACGTTTTAAGACACATCGTTGTGAATCACCCGAATTTAGAATTATTCTTCAAGGAATAAAACTTTGATGAGAGAACAATTAATAAATTGAACGTAACGCGATTGTTATAAAAATAAAGTTGTTAATTACAGCATTGTAAAAAACATAAGCTCAATTTATATACACGAAGGAGAAAAATAGTTTGCTAAAAAGTTCAAGTATTCCACAAAATTTTTCGGAACTCAATATTGGATAAGATTGAACGCAGTATGCTATTTCAAAAAATATAGCCAATTCCATTAAATAGTTCTCATTCATCGCGTTACTAAATAAGGAATTCGCAATCATATAAAAAATGAAAGATAACAATATTCGATACGATTCTATTATAATTCTCATCTTGTTTATATAGTGGAAGCGATCGTATTATATTATATATAATATTAGTTAATTGTCTGAAGTTTATACAAAGAATATATATATATATATAAATATATAATATATATTCTTATATTATATATTTCATATATATATATACAAGTGCATATACAGTATATATATATATAATTATACTGTACATATGCATACATATATATTTTTATATCGAAATAAAATTTACTTTGACAAACTTACTAATATCAATATAAAAAATCATGCACCCAATATATAATAGTGTATCTTAAAGAGAATATCAAATACGCATTTCGTCGCATTGCACCCACTCAAATTTCAATATACACATATATTCTTTTGTATTTCTATATGTAATGTGTGTATGTATGTATTTGTGTATTTATATATACTTTTTATAAATATAGATATAGCTGCACTTGAATGAGAAACGAGTATTCACTAGTCAAAGAATTAAAGAAAAAAATGCAATTAACAGTGTACTAGCCATGAGAAAAGGCACGTACCACTAACGTTGACAAAAGTATCGAAAATCGTTACTCGCTCAAGTACTTCTTTACATTTGGCTTCTCGATTTGTTTCACCTACTATGTTCAATCGTTGTTACTCGATCGAAAATCTCCTTCTTCTCATTATGTATAATAAAATATACGAAGAAAAATTCGTTTACGAGAGCAACATACAAGACGTACGTACAAAGAAACGATATTTACTTTGTTGAGACGATCGGAAAATTCAATGCTGAAATACTTGAATATTCTGATCGTCGATCCATAGATAAATCTATATTTCATTATGCGAGCAGGTGAGTCTTGATCGATCGTTCTTCTTTTTTTCTCTTCTTTTTATACATATATTCTTTTCTTATTCTTCTTTTTCTTATCTTCTAAGCATTTTTCGTCTCTTCTTACGCTATCGGAGGATCATCATCGTCATCGTCATCTCTTGTGACTAGGACGTTGCCGTAATTTTGTCCGTATTGTCGAAATCGTTGGACCCATCTGTACCGTCTTGCACCGAAATATAATACGACAGCGATTATTATGAGAAAGGTTGGTATCAAGAGGCCAGCTACTGAACTACCTGCAACAAAAATATAATATTAACTTATATAAGATATAATTTATAAATATTTGATAATCTTATTAATATGTTTAACACTAAATGTACTAAGCTTCATATATATACCTATTTCTATTACAACGGATCAAATGATCCATCTTTAAAGAGTCATATATTTTACCAAAAACAACACAAAGTAAAATGTTAATCCAATACTTTGATAGTAAAATTTGTAGAAATTCTAAAAATGGAGTTAATATCTTTGACCTAGAAACAACTAATAGGCATGACACCGTTGATTGGCCCTTTTAATTTAATGTATCACATATATATGACGTATAATCTAACAATAAAACGAACATTTTATCTATAGACTAGTGACACATAAATATGACATTTATGTACAATCCTTTGTTCACTTATTTAGTAGATTGCATATATAGACTGTATATATACAATATATATAAGACATATTGTGTAAAACTGTTGCAAGAAAAGCATGAGCTGTAACTTTCCAGCTAGACTATAGTAGTTAACGTGATAAAAGAACGTTCTGAAAGTGTGAAAAAAAAGAATTGTTCATTCTGTGTTAAACAAATCCGATGCACACATTGATTTATACTCGTTATTAATACACATTGTGACTATATAAAAAACAAAAAATATATATTTATATTTATATATATAATAATTAAATAATATAACTATTAGACTACTTTTTCATGCTAAATTAACTACAACGAAACGTAACAAAAATGGAACATTTTAATGGAGACTTTTCAAGTACTGTTTATCTTCTTATTTTATATCTGATAAAAAAAAAGTAATAAAATTGTAAAAGATCATACCTCCTGATTCTTCTGTCTGATCTGGTTTAACAGTTGGCGAATTGACTGGAATTTGCGATACACTAGGCCTGCACTCATCATCCTCTGCGAACTCGTAACCTTGTAAGCATTGGCACACCCCTTCTATTCGTTCATTCTTCTTTTCTTCCATGCATCTTTGATTCTCGCCGCACGATACATCCGCGTCCGAAGAATTGCACGGCCTTGGTCGTTTGGTGTCGTTACCTGCTAAAGAGAGTTGCCATAAGTGATGACTTTAAACGGAGAGACAGGTCAGCCTTCCATTTCAACTTCCAATGACCACATCCGCATGAATTTTCTCTCTTTTACCGTATTGCAATTATACCAGACAAGTCAGCTGCTTGTACATTCTTGCTAATCATCTATTTTTTTTTCAACTAAACAGATCTAATAAAGATTTTATTAGAAATTATTAAGAAAAATTATTCTAAACATAAAAAGTTAATATAATTTGTACAAATTCTTGATATAAGTGAAGTCAATTATTTAGTTTTATGAATAACTCAAATGTGATCGATCAGTCTGGTTGAAGACATGTAGGTGACAACACCTTTCCGTTCATATTGATAAACGACGGTGATAATATAATACGTAGAAACTACATATATGTAACGAAGATATACAACAAAAGAATATGCACTTAAAATAATATCTAACTAAACTAATAGAGAAATAAGTCGTCGTTTTATTCGCGATTCAACATAGAGGGTTCTTACAAATCACGATATCATTGTTATTATTATTATCATCATTACTACCATCGGTAGGATACATTCATACACGAGGATTTCTCGTCGCCAGTTATAGCAAAAGGCGAGAATATTGGCACAAATAGCATATAATATATGTTATAGTATATACATTCCAATATATACTATAATTATATATATATATATATATATATATATTTGGTGATATATTCCAATATCACCAAATGTTGCTAATATATTTCCTCTTGTTTTGAAATTGCATATTTATGTTAACCGACTATTTCATATTCAAACTTCACGAAGACTAAACAACGTTCCTTACTTACTAATTTCCTATCATTATTTTTGTCTGAATGACTGGTTGAAGACATGTAAACGCAAATTTCCCATTAATCATATTGTAAGAAACAAAAAAATTCAATCTGATTTTTTGTATGTAACCATGTATCATGTTGTGTTTATTTATATTTATTAATTGTCACCTATTAGTATACAAGATACATGTTTGAATGTATTAAATGGCAAGACTTTAGATTAGGTAGATCGTGAAACATTTCTAAGACAAAAAGTTGATCGAATATAGAATAAAGTTGGCCACCCCTGTTCTAAAGTATTCATTTGAATAAATAAATGAGAAGGAAGTTGAACACCAAAAGGTTAATGAATAACACCATTTAAACTTTCTCTCTCTGTCTGTCTTTTAAAGAGAAGGCGGGGGTGGGTGTCTGAACGTAATAGAGATGCCTTATTCGCATTTCATGAAAGAAATAAAAATAAAAAAAAGAAATTGTTGAAAGTGAGAAACAAAACTCGTAGTTAGTTAGCTTAGGAAGTTACTTATTTACATACTTGCTAGTATGTGTTTTTATGAATACATAGTCGAGTTAGGGAATACAAGCAAGATAACGAGTCTTGTAGATAGTAACAATAATAACAATAAGAACACGTCAACGAAGGAAATAGTCGTTCTCATCCATCCATCCAGCCAAGCAAGCAAGCAAACAAGCAACCAACCAACCAACCAACCAAGTAGTGAATAAAAGTCTAAACACGAAGGGGTAGAGAGAGCAATTGAAAGCAAGCGGCACAAAACTCTTTTTCTAGTTAATTTATCTAAGAGGAGAAGCCGGAGGTCAATCGACTTGATACGTATCGTTATAACGAAGAGAAAATAGAAGAGAAAAGAAAGAGAGAAAGAAGAAATGAAACTCTTCAATGATGGAAAGAGAAAGAAATTGATGATTTCATATTTTTGTTTTCATAAAACTGCTACCTATAATAATATGTACATATATTTATATATACATATATTACATTCGTTCGTTAAAACTTAAAATTTATCATATTTAAATCACTAGTATAAATAGAGACAGGATATACTTCTACATACATTTAAAAATAAGTTTGAGAATAAATTTCTTTATATTTCTTATTTCGGATTCGCGCGCGCGCGGAATAGAAAAAGTATTTCAGATAAAATTTACTTGTATTTTTTACGTGATATATTCCATCCGAATAAAACGTATAGTTTCCTATTAAAATAACAAAAAAAAAATTGACCTTGAAGTGACAATGAAACATTCGCTCAAAAAAAAAAAATAATAAATATTATATTTCTATCTTGAAATATCACACATATGACTCTCTTGTTTGAATAATTATTTTCTCGGCAATTTCGTGTTATCAATCTAAAAAGTTGTAAATATTTTATTTCCAATATATCCGATATTTATTATAATATAATACTAACATATTTATAAAACTAATTTTGTAAGAGTTAAAGAGAGAAAAATATTGTAAAATATTTTACATATATAAATGAACAAACAAAATTTTGATGTGAAAGAAATAAAATTTCCAAAATATATTTATGTATATATTTAAATGCGCGACTGAAAGTTGTATAACGTTATAGAGGATTAAATTTGATACGTAATAAATATATGCAAATGTTTGAACTCAATGAGAAAGTTATTTTCGTAAATTCGAAATTGTTTTAAAACGTTTAACAAACGTTCTATATATATAGAACTTAACTATCAATTGGTACGTTTGTTAGACTATTGCAACCGGTCTTGGGACGTGTTAGGAGTAATAACACTTAAAATTCGACACGTCACGAGAGATATTCAAATGCCGCACCGGAAACGCGAACGTGATTAAGCGCATGGACTTTAATCCTATCGTTACAACGTTGACTAGGGCCATCGAATGAACGAAGAACGAGAATGAGATAATGAAATACGAAATAATAAAAAATGGAAGAATATCTTTGCTAATAAGTAAAAAAGAAATAAACGAGGAAAATTAGTTCATATCGTTTTATACGTTAACGTAGAGAAACCACGCGAAGGAGAACTCAAGGACGCGAGCATGAACGTCATTTAATGAGGGTTAAAATAAAGAAACGGAAACGACGTCGTCACGGCACGCGATCGAGAAACGATTAGAACATAAAATTCCCGCTTAAGCTTGGATTCTTTTAAGTATCTTGGGACCCGGCTACTATTATTATTATTATTATATTATGAGAATGTAATTTATCGTGCATCGAACAGTTCCGAGATATCGATCGGTCTTATCCCCACAGATCATGGGAACAAATTGATTCTCTAAATTATACTAGAAAGGAGATAGTATTATGCGAAATATTCAACATTATTTTCATTCCCATAAATAAGTAATCTAACTGAACACGTATTACCAACATTTTCAATCTTTATTTTCAATTTTTCGTAAATTATTAATTTTTGTGATATCATTCGTACGAATTTAAACATAACTAAATAGAAAAATAATTTCAAGTTAATAGAAAAATCTTGTTCATCATTTGATAACAGTTTTCTTGTTTTTATGAATAACATATATACGAAGATACGCGAAACTGCTGAATATTTTCGTTCAATCGAAACAAGCCGTGAACGATGGCGAGATTGGCTGAATCATTTAATTGAGACGAATTCGTTTTATCAAGTGAAGTACGACGCTATAGAAAGGGAAAGGAGAGGGTTAAATATCGCCGAAGTTTAGTCAAGCAAATTAAGGGAGTTACTTTTGATTTGAATGATGTCATATTAATTCGATCAAAAAAACAGTCTATGTGACATCGTTATATTGATCCTTAAATCGATTTATTCTTTTACATTGGTCAGACTATTTAAACTTGTGAACCTCCCATTGTTAGAGGAAAAATTTTACACGAGACTTCAAATAATCAATTCAATTATATCAACAAATGTAAAAATAGAGTACAGTATTATTCGATTTTGATTTTATAAAACTATATTACAATTTCGCGTTATTTTATATATACTATTCGTAAACTTCTTTTTTTTAATTTTTGCATCATTAATCCCAAATAAATTGAAATCAATTACGAACCAAGGATTTATACAAGATTTTTTTCATTCTGAAAAGTACATCTCAATAACACCCTGCAACGCGTCAAACCTATATATATATATATGTATTTGTGGATATAATATGATGTATGATCAAGCAATGACATTATCAACGTTGATCGAGGTTCTTCGTTAAAAAAAAAAAAAAAAAAAATGTATGATCAAGCAATGACATTATCAACGTTGATCGAGGTTCTTCGTTAAAAAAAAAAAAAAAAAACTATGATGCAATAATGTTTGAAGGAATATTAAACATAAGAAAGATTATAGTATTGATAAAGCGTGAGTATTTCATTCGAAAGACTACCGATGTTTTTTAAACTATTCCGTTATTATATAAGAAAGAACAAAATTTATAAATTATTAGCGTTAGTTTAATATAATTATAGGATAAGGCGTTAATTGTTTGAAATAATGGATGAAACTAAATGTTACCATAAATAAAATATCATAATTTTCTAATCATCAATATTAATTGATAATTATTAGGAACTACAAGTAAGAGTGAATGTACACACGAACGATAAGGAAAAATTAAATTATCAGGAATAATGGTAATTCATCGAAATCATTAAATTAATTTTCAATAGACGTTTTTTAACAAGAATTATTTACTCTTTGACTAATATGAAGGTTTTTTTTTTTTTTTTTAATATGAACGTTGTATCTCGAAACGACCTTGGAAGAGAGAAACGCTAAAAGGCTAAAATCCCCAGCGTAACGAAATTCGCAAATTACTGAATATCTCGTAATCAGCACGTACACAGATGCATATATATATATATGTATGTATGTGCGTAAGTACGACGTCACTGGGAGAACAGAAAGTAAGCAAGTAGAAATTTTCCATGATAACGTAGCGAAAAGCGTTCCAATTTACCACAAACAAAGGTTTTCACAAAAAGAAACAGGAAAAATCGATCGTGAAATCTTTTTATTTTATATTAAAATGCAATGAATAGAAATTATTTTCTTATGCGATAGAGAGACTTCATTATTCAAGCCATTCATTATCTAAACGTTTTGTCATTCCAACTATTTTTTTTCCTCGTGTGAAAACTGTGAAAAATATTCTATTTTAAATAATTTTCTATATAGAATCGATCAACGATTGCAATTAAATTTTACGTAATTTAATGTAGAAGAAAATTAAGAGAATTTTATGTTTAATTTCTCAATATAAAATTTTAAACAATAAATGTGTGTTTTTCTTCGAACAGAAACGAGGACACGTCGGATCGTATAATTAGAGTTGAACGACATGCAAAGATTATGCGAAGTGACAATTTTTCCGAGTCAATAGCTGATATAATGGCATTCAAAGGTATTATGTATTGTATCCATGTGTGCATACACGTCTCTTCTAAACTCGTCTTACAAGATACTTTGAAGACTATTTATAACGATTTATTTAATGCTCGGCATTTTCGAATAAGATAATACAAAGAAGATTTTCTAATATTCGTCAAAAAAAAACAAATAAATTACATTATATGTTTTTATTAGCAATGCATCGTTAAATATATGTTGTTAATAAAACTGTGTTATCGCGATATCTAAAGGATTTTTTCTGCTTTGGCAATTTTTTTAGTCAAATAATTAATGAACACGAATTATAAATTGTCTAATGAAAATAAATCATATAAACACCTTACAAATTAAAACTCATACAATGTTGACGAGATAAGCTTACCGATCAATCATTAAACATAAATAATTATATTTACGTTCATTTTCAACATTTATATTATTTTATTAAAATTGGCTAAGGTACTTATCTAGACAACATTTTTAAACATTGTATATAAATCAGTGTTTTAAATAAATTATCATAGATATTTATAATATTAAGTTCAGTAAAATATTTCTTCGTATTTCAATGCAAAAGTTAACCAATTTTTGTTTCCATATTTTGTATATATCCAACTTTCTCCAATTATACTGCATCATATCCATAAACATCGCAAATTTTTTTATCAGCTTGAATTGCACTCTTCCCTTTTTTGTAATAACATTTCGAAATGTATCGAATTTATTTATTTTTACTCATTTTCAAGATGTAATAATTTTAAATCGAATAAACACAAATATCACACCTTCTTTTGTTTTAATTACTCTAAGATATGTTAGCTTCCAAACGCACGCAAGTTTTGCAAGATCTGATAAACATTATCAGAGTTATGCAATACTAAAGTCATCTAGCAGGAAAATATGGAGAAACTTTTTACTAGACTTAATAGAATATTTGCTATATACTTACATATATAATAAAATAACTATTAGTATTTTAACTAAAAAATATTTGTAAATAGAATAATTTGTCGATATTATAAATAGATGATAAATAGTTAAAAATGATATCGATCAAATAAATAATATTGCATTAACAAAACATGATTTGATACCCCGATATACTTAATTATCAAATTAACGATAAGTTAATACAATTTTTGCTGTGTTATTCACTTAGAAAAAGCCCACGGACTTATTTGACAATTTAATATTTATTCTGACAAAATATTCGTATAGATCAATTATTTAACTTACAAAATCCTAATTATTAATTAATAGAAATACTGACCAAATAAATAAAAGTAAGTACTTACTGTTATTTGTTAATCTGACAAAATATCATTTCTTCTAAGAAACAACGTATCTTTGAGTTGCGTATATTCAAAAATATAAATTTCTACGATAACAATGATAAAGAATAAATGAACAAATTTTATTGGATAAAAATACGGAAATAAATGACAAGATGCAAAAAAAAAAAATAAACTCTCGTTGTTGGATCATTATAAACGTGCACACAAACGCATGAAGTATATTATCGTATTAGGTCATTTATCATCGATGAGCTGGCACCGTCCTTGCGAAAGTAAGTATTACTGTCTCTGTCAACTTCCTTATTATACGTTATAAATTTTATATGCATAAGTATGGAAATGATAAATTCGAAAGATTTCGATTCAAAATTAATACGACTAAAAATTTGAAAGAAAATAAATATTCAAGTATTATACCATTTTTAATCAATATTTTACAAGAAAAATATATATAGAAACTAATTTTTCATGACAATTCACTGAAAGTAATCATAAAAATGATATGAGTATAAACAATCTAAACAAATAAATCTTATCACTTTTTTCCTGTTTCATCAATCATAATAATGTGAAATCACAACAAGAAACCATGACAACAGCAACAAATATATATATATAGTACCGAATAAAAATATTATTATTGACTCAATTTTCTCATAAAATCCTACATAAAATTTTTAAAAAAGAAAATCTCTTTTTAAATATTCTTATAAAATATAGCTCTTGAGTCTAACCTGAATGTATATTATAAACAATGCAGATTAGTGTACTGAAAAAAAAAAATGATGATAAACACAATTTTCAGCTACAACTTATTGTCAACTGTTAATAAATATTTTTTCTAATTTCATTATTTAAACTTCATAGCTAACCATATACTTAAAATTTATACCGAATAGATACACTTTACAAACAAATTAAATAAAGATTCGT
Organism: Polistes canadensis; assembly: GCF_001313835.1. Lineage (NCBI taxonomy): Eukaryota > Metazoa > Arthropoda > Insecta > Hymenoptera > Vespidae > Polistes > Polistes canadensis. Next base: position 32,088 of record NW_014569766.1, on the reverse strand, counting down.
ACTTCTTAAAGATTTACAGAAAATGCTATAAGAAATTGAAGTTTATACCAATAAATTTATTTGACTTTTTCGATACATGTATATAATATAACATTTTGATCATTATCATAAATTCGTAATCAATTTATTTTCTATACGTATTAAATGTATTCATGTAGAATTTTGTAAATGTTTAAAATAAATTCGGCGAGTTTGGATGATATAACCGAAGCATTAAAAATTTTTTTCGATTATTTAACTATGTGTTTAAAATAATATATTGTATGAAGAAACAAAAAATGTTTTGAAAATAATAATAAATAAATGAGATTAGTCGTATAAGTATCAGCGTATAACGAAGGAACGAATGTAGTAGCTCGGAGCAAGTTGCGTCGTCTCGATTTCTAGATTACAGAGTTTAGCTTGAAGCAAGTTTCGTTCGATCCGGCTTTTGAAGACCTTGAATCGTACAAGACACACCAGCTACTTGAAACTCGATCGAGTATCTTCCGAGGATACGATTTATCGTTACATAAATGAAATCGCATAGGACAGCAGTTGAAATAATAACTGAAGTTTCTCATTAAAACTACCCACGCAACATGTCTCTTCTCGCCGGAAACAAGAACGTCGTGAAAGAAGATAATCGAAATGCGTGTTCGGTAGGAATTGTTAAAAACACAAATTTTATATGATTTTAGTTGATTAAACCAAAAAGACAAATGTGAATCGTTCACGCACAGGTCAAAACAATTAACTCCTTCAATTTTAATATCAAAGTATTTTACTGATATATATTTCATTTTGTATTTTTTTAAATCAACCAAAATTTACTTCATAATTACGTTTAACACCAATAAACAAGACAAATTTTATACAAATTTACAATGATAAATTGTACAACGATGTTATATTACTTTATCAATTTTCTCTACTTTCTTTTTTGTGAAGTTAATTGATTTGATAAACAATGCTCGTAGTTATCCGTTCTTATCTGTTCTTGTATTTTAAAAATCGATGTACTGTTAGTCGTATTGTTCTATCGGATTTAATCTACAGATCAAATTTCAATTTCATACCTACTCGCCTCTTGTAAATTCATATATTACATAGTTGAAATATTTCATTCTGCCTTCTTTCATATTTAAGGAAAACAGTATATAATTATTTCAGGGTTTTACCTAATCATTACACGAATTAACGGATTTCACAAAGTAACGCTTATGTATATATCTAGAGGATGCAACTTGTAGACTTAAAGTCGAAGATATACTTGAAAGACAAGTCATTCCTCCCGTTCGTTTGGCGAGAAACGCCTTTCGGATTTCCATGAGGTTCCTTACGTAAGCGGAGATATTATTACAGCCGTCAATTCGTAAAAGGAACACCAGCGAAAGTTAGCAGAATTTATCTTCCTCTTCTCCCACTTTCGCGAGAAACATTCTCATAAATGAAAGAGATACTAATAAAAAAAAAAAAAAAAAAGATAATAATAAAAAGAACCGGTGGCGCCTTACCACCGTGACGAATTACGACGTCACGATGTTGACCAAGCAAAAAGCCAAAAAAAAAACAGACAAATAAATAGAAAACTATTTCGCGAAGGTGGAAGGTAAAGAAGAATAAAGATCAAATATAATTTCTATTTCTTTGTTGGTTTTATGTGTGTTTATTGGATGAAATAAACGAAAGTTACCAAGGACAACGATGTATAATACTACATTGGGTTGAGTAAAAAGCTTCTTCGTATTTTAATGCAAAAATGAAACAAGTTTTTCTTATATTTTGTATCCAGCCTTCTCCAACCAGTTTAAAAATGTTTTGTGGCCAGCGTTTAGTTCCTTATCGATATTATTACTGCTTATGTACTGATCTTGCTCAATTTTTTTCCATGATTTCATTGATTTTTCTAATAATTGATCAACCAGAGTGAGGTGATGCATTTGTAATATAAAAATGTCTGGATTGGAGACGTTTGAACCAGTTTTGTGTCAAACGTATTAATACTGCATCACGTTCACCATAAACAGCAGAAATGTTTTTAACAATCTCAGTTGCTTTTTTTCCTTTTTTTTGTAATAACATTTTGAAATGTATCGAATTTATTCTTTACTTTTACTCGTTTTCAAGATATAATAATTTTAAATCGAATAAACAAATATCATAACTTCTTTTTTAATTATTCTATGATATGTAACCTTTAACACGCATGCAAATATTGTCAGATCTGATTAATATTATCAGAGTTATGCAATACTAAAATATTAGTCTATTTGGTACTTTGGAAATGGCATAAATAAATGTAACATTAATAAATCATGATCTATTTTATTTAAAAAAAATATCATCGATGGTTAATCAAAATTCATTAACTACATTTTCATTTTTTTTTTTATGAGAAAATTAATTTTTTGAATTTACTAGCCGTGCTCCATAAAACGCGTCAATAATAATAAACCCGACTTTTCCCATTAAAAATTTATTTGACAACTAATAAGAGTCAGATTAGAATAAATGTTAGTTAATGATTTTTGGTTAAACATAAACGATAAATATTTGGGATTCTTATTCTCGAACCCTCTCACTATGAGCGGCCTATCTGCTGTAACGTTCTCGCTGTATAAGAAAAGTGTCGAAATTTCTACAACTAAAGTTTCTTAGACATTTTTTTCGACTAGTAGATCAAATACAACCATTTACAAATATTGACAAATTCGAAGCTCAGTCAATAACCTAGAATGGGCTAGAATCTTCTAAATTGCGAATTCTCGTATATGTTTATACATTTTTTTGAATTATTATATAATCATATTTTTTACAGACTTACAAATCAACACTGTATATATAATATATTTAAAGTCTTTTTCTCAACCAAAAATAATTCATATATTTTTTCAAAATAACAAATAATATTTTTAATATAAAGCAAAAGAGTTCATTTCACAACTTTTTTAACTTTACGTTACTTTCCCGTAAGCCAAAGTTTCCCTTATATCTTATCAAAAGTGATAAGAGATTTTATGAAAATCGATTGAATATTTGAAGACGAAAAATAAATTTAACTGTAGAAAAAAATTCTGTATAAAAAAGAAAACTGATTGTATGTACGTGAAAAGGTTAACTATCAGTTAAACAAACATGGTAATAAAATATATATGTTATTAATATCATTTCAAAACGTAGAAACAACATTAAAATTACCAGTTTTTCTCGACAGTTAGCGAAAAATCGAGGAGTGCGTTTTACAGTGAAGAAAAGTTATACGCGTAAAAGAGAAAGCGAGAAAGAAAGAGAGAGAGAGAGAAAGAGGAATCCACTGTCAGTCCACGTGCGAAGTGCGCGAAAACAAAAATGAAAAGAGACGTTTCTAATCGCCATGTTTTTAAAGATACGAGATAAGGAGTTAAGAAAGAAATAAAAAAAAGATAAGAATAAGATCAACGTTCGTATATTGTTTACGATCGTTATCTCAATCCCCGAAGTAAAAGAAAACAAGGAAAATGAACATTTAATATCAATTATCGTATTTTGAACAAGCAAACGAACGACACGTAGAAAGATCTTGAAGCGACGCATACAAGATGAGAGAAAAGAGAAAGAAAGAGAGAGAGAGAGAGAGAGATAGATAGAAAGATAGAAAACAAAATGAAAAAAGAGATCGGCCAATAGGCGAAGATGAATCAAATAACAAATGGAGCAAACGCGTTATATAGAATATTAATTAGAAATGATATAATAAAAGTAAAAAAAAAGTTTAAGAATAAAAAGGAATAAAAAAGAAATTGGTAGTTTCAATAGAGTGTATGGAAGAAGCACGAAAATAGCTTTGAGCGACTTTCGTCGAGGCGACGAGGAACGGCAAACGAACGTTAGTAGAAGGTTCCGAAATGTTGAAAGAGCAAAGCGAGGGATTAACGAGTCTGAGAGAGAAAGGAAGTACATAAAAGGGAAAAAGAGAGAGGAAAAAGATCGTTCAGGCAGAAAAGGAGCCAGAGTACGAACAAACGAGCAAAATAGAAAGAGAGAGAGAGTGAGGGAGAGAAAAGAGTCGATGTGTAAATGCGAGAAAGAGAGAAAGAGAAAGAGAAAGAGAGAGAGAGAGAGAGAGAGTGAGTAAGAGAGGGCGGAAGAAGACCATTGCGAGTCCACATTGGGGTGACCCAAGCGGCAATGTTCAGCCGGACGAAGTTAATTCGTGGCCCCGTCGGGTCCGGTCGAGTAATAACGAGGATTCGATTTTATCACATAGAGAAAGAAAAACAAGCGGGAAAATAATATTATTGTCGATATAATATATTTTCTTATTTCTTACCTGCCAAACCATAAGCAACCGCAGAAAGAGATAGCAGAGCCACGACTACGAGGAGGCGGCGTAACGAGACGCTTCGTCCCCTTCGCATTTTTCCACTTGAAGCGCAACACCACCGGTTTTTCCTCCTCCTTGTTGTGCTATCGTTTAAGTTTCTTTCTTTTTCTTTCCTTCTCTAATTTTGGAATTTTTTTTCGTTTTTTTTTCTCTTGGGTTTTTCCAAACACTACGACGAATTGGCTTGAGTTACTCGAATCGTCGTAACTTATATCACATAATAAACAAAAAGAAAACGAATATATATGTGTGTGTGTGTTTGATACGACGAATTAAATTCACAACGATAATATCACGAGTCAATTTCCTCTCCCCCCTCTTGTATTATTTCCTTATTTATCGACGTGCGCACTTCTCGTCCGGCTTACGACGTGAGGAATACGATAACAACGATGTAAAGAAAGACGACGAATGCCTCGAGTACGCGCGGCTAACTAAACTCGACCACGCGTGCGGGACGAGCTGACGAGCGACGTGAGTTGGAGGGGGAGAGAGAGATACAGTCAACTAAGTGAATATAGAGAGGGAAAGAAAGAGAGAGAAAGAGAGAGAGAGAGAAAGAAAGAGAAAGAGAGCAAGAGTATTTGTTATATACGATCACTCTAGAAATTCAATAAACACGCGTCGACCGGCTCGTCAATGTACACAGCCGGTCGGCACTACTTTTGACAGATAAATACTTCCTCGCGCTGCCAAGACGCGCACGAGCATTTGTTATTAAGCGACCATTTGCAATAATCGAAGAGCATTTAATCTCTTCGATAGATCGCTTCTTATTCTAACATCCTCTCGAATTCCAAACAATGAAACATCGATTGTCGAATCGTATCGATGTTGCGCGCGTCCCTCAAAATGCGCGCCATATTTGAATTCGATCATTCCTGGATCATTGTAATTTTTCTATTTTTTCATAGTTTTTAGGTGAAAAATTTTTGTTTCTATTTCGTCGATTAGTTGCATAAATCGGGATAAATTATTAATAGATTTAGAAATGAAGATTTATATCGTTCAATGCTTTGGTTAGACTAATGTCTTTCGTGGCTTTTAAAAATATATTCTATTATATTGTAGTCTTTGTGATAAAATACATTATATCGAATTTTCTCAGTCACTGTGAGACATATAAAGATTAAAAATAACTTTTTATTTTTGGGACTTAAATTTTACAGGTGATAGCAATCAATGATGACGGGTAAAACGGTCGGTAGATTTTTCAAATTCTGCTCAAATATCAAGAGTAATCAAATTTATTTTTACGTAACAGAAGAATAAGTCATCTTCGTACATTTATAGTTTTTCTTTGAAAGAAATAATATTATTCCAATCGTATATTAAAATGAAAAATACTCTAAAAAATATGATATCTCTAATGAAATAGTATGAAAAATGTTGCAGTGTCGCAATCGAGATAAGGTTACAACCGAGCAAAACGTTCATAGTTATCTTGCTTTCCGTTAGATGACGCCAGCATTAATTGTGACGAAAATCGATTGCATCCTATGGTATTTTAAAAATGTATTTCCTCTCTCCCTCTCGTTTATTCCTTTCTTTATCGTATGACAATGACAGAGATCGGCACCACGTACGAATTATATCAGAAAAGAATCATTAGTTAAATCAAAAATTTCCTTTTATTGACGGGTTTCGACGAAATAACCGCGCTTTCAAAAGAAACGTTTTTGGAATTCGGCATAAAACATAGTTCCGAATTTGCGAGGGTTGACAGCGGCACGTGTCATGGCGAGTAGTATAGTATTGACATAAGCATAGAAAAGTTAATCTCTCCGATATAACTGTCAAATATTGCTGACATAATTCATCGAAGTATAGAAAATGAAGGAAGAAACGATGCTTAGTTTGAAGTGGCACAGTTTCCACTCTCACTTAGCAGTTTCTTTAGATACGTGCTATGAGAAGCAACAGTTTGTGGATCTTTCCTTGGTGTGTAAAGACGGAACAATACTAAAGTGTCATAAGATGGTATTAGCGAATTCGAGTCCTTTCTTTCGACGTTTACTTGTCGCTAATGATCACCCTCATCCAATGATCATACTTCATGATATCGAAGCTGACGATCTGAAAACGATTGTTAATTTCATGTATTGCGGAGAGATAAAAGTAATTAAAAGTGAGGTTAGAAGGTTGCTAAAGTTGGCTGAAATCTTAGAAGTCACTGGTTTGCGACACATTCAGAGGTCATTTTTGACAGGAGAACATTACAATGCGTCTCAAGAAATTCCTAAAAAGACAGCTACAATGGCCCCTTCTAAGATAGAAGACAACAGGAACTCTAACAAGAGCGGTCCAAATTCTGACTTCAGAACAAAAGTTCAAAACAAAAATGTGTCTCAGTCTGCTACATTTTTATCTTCGCCTCATAATACGCCTAAAACTTCCCAAGATACTGCCAAAAGAAATGAAGAGAGTAACATTGCTTCTTCAAGCCAACGATTTGAAAGTAATAGACCCAACCTTAATATAATAGACATCAATGACATCCCAAGTACGAGTAAAGGTTTACAATCACAAATGATTCCAAAAAGAAAAACATCTGATGAATCTGTTATCAGTTGGCAAAAGATTTTATCTACTATATCGAAAGACAAACAACTGCCATTAAAAAGATTATGTATAATGGATGAAGTGGAAATTACTCCAGGTAAACCTTCGACATCCAAATCTGAAACTAAAAGAGACGAGCCATTGGACAGAAGGAAATCGATAGATACCATACATAATAGTACTTCTATGAAATGTGCAGTTTTTATAAAAGATGAATTAGATGTTTCATCAGAGTTAGAAGAAAATGCAGATATGGATCCTCTTGAAATTGAAGAACTTGAAAGTGAAAATACAGAGAATGTTGTAACATCTAAACGAACGTACAATTTGTGGGACTTTGATCGGATTTATAATACACGTAAAGTGCTAGATTTTCCACCAAAGAAAGGTCCTAACAGTTAATATGCGGAGTATTGAACTTTGATCTATTAAGAGTGATGCTTCTTTAGATTATAAAATTTTGTGACTGTACATTTATTTAGAAGGATAAAACTTGTTAAAAACTTATCCTTGTTATGTGATCATAAATAAGGATTAATATTTTAACTTCGTCGCTGTTTGTTATATTATCTTAATCCCTTCCTAATAAACCAATACGTATAGTAGTTTGTTTATTTTGTTACCCCAGCAAAATCGTTATTAAGCTTTATCATTGATTTATAATTTATAATCATTTTTCAAATCTAACACATAAATAATAAAAAGAATTCTAAATAATGATTTTGTAAATGAAAATTACTCACATATAAAATATTAAGATAAATGTAAGAATGAAAAAATTGCTGAAATGTGTTGCCATAGCAACTGTTTCTCTGCTTGATCATATATATATTATGTTATACTAATGGTATTTAAATATATGTGGTTATAAAGTGACTAAAAAATATGGATTCAACAAAATCTAGAAATAATAATGAACAAATAATTGAATGTGAGCAAGCAATAGAAAATTTTAATTCTATTAATAAACATACCGAAGAAGAGTTTCAGAACTTTATGCACCGAGTAACTGAAATTGGTAGGTTATAATGAGTTACGAATTGGTTTATGTAATTCTACGAAATTTTTGACTCGTAAACTTTTTCAACGATAGAAAAAATTGTATCAAAATTAGCATCTTCCGATACTAAAGAACAAGAACTTGGTCAAATATTAGCAGACAAAATTTTAGATAAGAAAACTCAGGAAGAGATCTCTGACCAGGAAGAATTAAAAATTAAAACTAATCGTACAGTCATTAACAAATATTCTAGAAATGAAAGTACATCCGATCCAAATAAAATGGGACAAGGTAATAATTCATATAAAATTATATATTTTAATACATTTATTTTATATGAACTACTATATAATAATTATAATTTTATCTAATTATAAATATTTATATATACATTATAATTCAAATATCTCAAATAATTAGAAGCTTTCATGAAAAGTATTGAAAAAGATGCTAATGAACGAGCAGCAGATAGAAAGGTAAAAAGAGAACGAGCAGAAACATTAAAGAGAATTGGAAATGGTGCATTTAAAGAAGGAGATTATGAAAAGGCTGTGACATATTTTACCAAAGCAATAGAACAACGTAAAGATTCTAGTGTTCTTTGGAATAATAGAGCTTTGTCATATATGAATCTGAAATTATTTGAAAAAGCTTTACATGACTGCAAATGGGCTTTGAAAGTAAATGATTCAAACTTGAAAGCTCTGTTAAATAGCGCTAAATGTTATAAAAATCTTCACAATGAAGAAAAATGCAAAGAGTTTATTAAACTAGCAAGAGAAAAAAATCCACATTTCAAAAAATTCATTGATGGTATTAAACTCTTTATATCTTTTTTTTTTTTTTAAATTACATTTTTCTGCAGAATTTAGATATCATTTATTATTGCAGATTTTGAAAAAAATTTAGGTACAATAGACGCAATTGACGATGTTTAAATTATACAACTGTATCTAAATCTTTTTTCTACAATGAATATAACAGTAACAATTAATCATTATCCAATTCTAATATTTGATCATTAATTAATAGAAAAGTACTTTGAAAAATGTTTATAAAATAAGCACTTAATAGATATTAATGATATTTTATAATATAAATAAAAATATATAATTAATATCAAAATTTATCAATCTCTGTGGCATAGAGTTCTTTATTTTCAGAAAGTGATCTTGGCTCGTGTAGGAAGACGGTACACTCAATGCCCTGAAATAATATAATTTAATTGATAAAAAGTTTTAACAGTATTTTAACATATTAAACACAAATTTCATACCTGCATTCGAGCTGCTCTAACGAAACCTTCATTCGCAGAAACAGTAATACTTTTCATGTTTTCACCGCTAGCAAAAACTAACCGTGATCTATCCTTAATTTTTCCACCTAAGCTCAATTGTTCCATAATCCTGCCAGTTTGTACATCATCTACAATTTTCACTCGTTTTAATAATTCCTGTGCTCTTAATGTTTCTTTAGGACCACCAATTACATCTATGATATTCATAAAATTCTTGTAGGCAGTTTGACAAATGACAATTGTTTTTCCTTTAAATAATTTATCTAGAATTGGTTTAACAGGCCTTTTCCTTTCCATTTCAGCTTGTTGCGTTAATAATGGTTCCTTGTATACAAAATGATCATATCCATTAGTCATATTAGAAACATATGCCAATAACGTTGAAACATCTAAATTCAGAATTTGGATCTCCTCTGCAATTGATGTCGGATTTAAATTGACCAGATCAAAAACAGGACTCTTTTTGAATTCTTCACTTGGTTTCCTTCCATTAAGATGTGAAACAAATAATGTTTCATCTATCTCTATCTCATTATTTTCATTTTCATAATTATTTATTCTGTCACCTTCCACAGTAATACCTATGGATTCTAAGCGTTTTGCTAATATTTCTTCTATACCATATGCAAAATAAAATACAACTTCAGGTGATTTGTATAAGTATGGATGATGCTTGGCGCATTGCAAATAGAATTCTGCTTGATCTAGGATAGACTTTTGGCCATATTCACCATTACCAAGCGATATCAAAGTAAGAGCCCTAGCATTTCTAGCAATAACTTTAACCCAAGATCCTCCGTTCATACAGACAATGTCTACTTCCAATCTTGATCCTTCGTATTTGAAAGGTTTCATTACACCAGTTGGTTCTTTGGAATTAAATAGACGCATCACCATTGCATCAAGATGAATTAAATTTGTACTTTGTAGATGTTCTTTCTTAACATTTCCTGTTGATTGTACCTTTATACAAATATATAAATATAATAACGACAGAACAATATATTAAATGAATAAGAAAATGTAGAGTTTGAATAGATATTTTGAAAAGGTACCTTTTTCAAGAATCTTATCTCTTGCTGTATTTTTCTTATAAGCTTGTCAACCCCATTAACCTTCTCCATGATCTTCAGTCGCTCTATCATATTTTCGCCATTGTAAATATTTTCTTTGAGACATTTCAAAAGTTCGACTTTTTCTTCCATCGGCATCTATCGTGAAAGCAAGGATCGAACGTACATCGAATATTCCATTAACAATCAGAATACTTTGAAATGATGTTAGTTCACGGTCGAGGAGCGTAATATCGGTGGCCATCTTGGACCGTGGGTCAATATCGCGCAATGTCGTCAGGTCGCTTGTCAAAATCACCTAACCTAACAAATTGTTCGTTCTTGTAGACGATCATAGTCAGTGTGTCAAACTACGGACTCTTAGTGATACGTAATTCCCTCCAAAAGCTCATTGTGTAATATGAGACGGATTTGAAAAGTGTGTGTTTATGAAATTTCATATATTTCAAATATAAGAAAACAAAATCTTATCGACGCGATATATAATGATAATATAAGTATGTGTGTAAACGCAGAATAGCCCTGTCAAGTTTGCTTCGACAAAAATAGAAATCACATTATCGAGCCTTGAAAAATGTCTAACGCGAAGATAATAAAGAATCCAGAAGTACCGGGTGAGTTTTTATTCTCTATTTATTTGATATGACACTTGTCACATTTATTCACTTTACTCGTTCAGCGGCTTCCTTTTCCTCTTCTCTTACCATTTTTCTTTAGTGTCAATAAATATTCGAATTTAAACGAATACATGCTATAATCGTATTAAAAAAAACAGCGATAGAAATTCGTACAAGTTGTTCCATCTTTCGACGAATAGCATTCGTTTACAAGCTACTTGTACATTCCCCTTTCGTCTTTGAAAAGTGCATCAATAAAAACACATGCATATACTCGAAAGAGAAACACCGGTAAATGTATATAATAAAACCTTGATCAACCAGCGTGATCGGAAGACAAATGACATGGATTAATCCAAATTCAACAGATAATCGAGACCCGGGTAGAATTATTAACATGTTGAAACCAGCGTGTTCCACCGGTGGCTCCGCGTGAACTTTTCATCAGTCGGCATATACTATATATTGGCGGTTTACCTTAGATAATCTTAGAAATGATAATATAAAATTGACAATGATAACATAATAAATAACGAACAATGATATTGTCAATCCTAATAAACAAATAAAAAAGTAAATTGTACCGATGAGCCTGAATTGTTGTTAAAGAAAATATTGAATACGGAAAATTTGCAATTTAGAAATAAGCACTGACGTCAAGATGTTAAATAACACGTTTCTTGCACGCAAAATAAGATTTCATATTTGGTGATTAAATAAATAATCATAGATATTTATATAATATTAGGTTTAGTAAATTATTTCTTCCTATTTTAATGCAAAAATTAAACAAGTTTTGTTTTCATATTTTTTATCCAACTTTTTTCAATTATATTGCATCATATCCATAAACATCACAAATATTTTAATTAAGTATTATATGAATTTACAAGAGGGGGGGGCGAGTAGTTAAGGTATGAAATTGATATTTGATCCATAGATTAGATCCGACGTTTTTCATATCGATCACTCTATTCTGAATGAAATTAAAAAAAAAGGTTTTCTTATCGAAACATGTATTGCAGGATTATTGATGTAAGACGTTTAAAAACAGCGGGTCAGGGATTGCTTGCTTTCCCTGAACCGTCAGGGATTGCTAGCTTTCCCTGAACCGCCAGGGATTGCTAGCTTTCCCTGAGCATCCAACTTTTCTTTGCTATTTTTTGAATCTATGCAAATCGATTCATTACTCAAAGAAGTATTTTACACGTAGACAAAAGTGTGTACTTTAATTTAAAATAAGAGTCATTTAAATCTGTTTTTTTTAACAATAAGTATAAAAAATATTTACCGAAACTTATCAAAGAAATGGCAAAGTTGTACAATTTACATTTTTTTTTCTTCTATAAATTAGAATAATTTACAAGAAATATCATTAAAATAAATAAAAATACAGGAACAAACAAAAATCGATATATTATGATTGACCATTTAAATTCTTGTACAATAAAAAAAGAAATTAGTAATGTCATAAAAAATAAAAATTTAATTGAATTATTTTGTTATACAATTAGGATTAGAATGCTTCTTACCACCACCTCCGCCACCTCCACCTCCCACAACTTCATCGACGAACGGTGTGTTGACGACTAGCGGTACACAAAATCAACAACAGCATGAACAACAAAAATCGACTGTAGAAACAACGACAACGAAAACGACGACAACGACGTTAACAACGATTACAACGGAAACGATAACGAGCTCAACAACGGTAAATCCGAACACGATACAAACGACTCTTCCAAATTTAGCGGTACCAACTCCGTACATCCTGCACCCTACGATGCAACCGCAAACACCGACGCAACCAGCTATACCATGGTGGATTTCTACGGAGGCGGATACCTCGGCAGACATGTATGCGCAATGGTACAATGATACATCGTACAAAACTGCACCAACTGCAAATACTGTCGTCCAAGTATCAGCGGTTCAGCAGTCGTCGAAACCGAAGAACAAATATTATAAGCGTAAGAACGAGTTCATCGATCCTGCCCAAGATGCAGGTGATTGAGTTATTTTTTCCATTATTATAAGGCCGTTTGAAAAAAGGTTTGATTCATTTTAAATAATAGAATTCAACCGAACGTTTTATTGTTGTATTTAAATGTATTTCAGGTTTATATATTGCAACGCGTGATGAATGTATACCGTATGAATAATAACACGTGATTATACACACGTCGATTCTTGCTTATCGAGTTCATGAAAATTCATTCGAATGTATCAAATCATATTTTGATTTACGATAAATACATATCAACGTAGGTATACATGTATACATCTCACACGATCATCAACTGATTCTTTGCATATAGAAAATTGGATTAGATTTTTTGATATTACCTTTTTTCGTTAAATATAAACTTACAGCAGATATACATATATATATATTATATTTTTAAAATAAAAACATTACAATATCGGTATATATAAAAATCCAAGTTTTTTATGCGATAAGAACGACAGTATATTATGTAGTATCGTATTGTAAAAACGTTCGCGTAAATACGGCCTTTTACATTTTTGTTTTCTCTTAAAAATCTACCTGCACGAATCGTTTAACTGGAGAAACAAATGTTTACTTTGTATTTGTTTGTTTATTTGGTTCGCGCTCTCTCCCAGAGAAAGTTGCCAGCGCCCAAAGGGAGTTGTCGGCGCTGATGAAGCCGCTAAAGTGCGATCTCTGTAACGCGGTGGTAAGATTTCTTTATCTGTTAACTTCCATGAAATTTGATCCGCGACACAATGATGAGAATTGAAGAAATAAAAACGATTGGACGTTTACAGATGAATTCCACCCTGCAAGCAAAATTGCATTACGACGGTAAGCCACATCAAAAGAAAGTAACCATGTTTTTGAATCAAAGCGTGAAGAAACAGAAAACGGAAGATGGCCAAGTCAGTAGTACTACCGATTGGCAAAATCGGTGCGACGTAAGCTTTCTTTTCGTTTCTTACGAATTTTTTGGAAGTACTGTTATTTGATCGTTATTTCAGAATTTGATATACTTTTAATTTCAGATCTGCAAGACGTGGTTCTCATCGCAAATCGAAGCGTCTCAACATTACTCTGGGAAGAAACATATAAGAGTAGCTCATGGGGGTCTTCGCTCGAGGTATCGAAATGTCCTGACTCATTTCGATCGATTATCATCCAGAGCGTTCGACCGAATTCGATCATGACAATATTGAACGTTCCAGGCCGAAAAAGTCACAGAATCAAAATCAGTACAACCAAATAGATTCGACCGGTCGATACGGCATAGGCATGGCTTTCCAACAAGACGTGCAAGTGCCAGGAACATCCGCCGTGGTATCTGATGGTAGTAACATCATGGTGTCACCGCAAGGAACCCCGACTCCCATTTACACACCCCCAGCATATCCCACCCCACTTCGTTGCGATCTCTGCGGTGTCTCCGCGAATCGCCAGGATCAACTAGAAACACACAAACGTGGCGCCAGGCACATGAGAATGCTCAAACTAAATGGATTACCCATTCCTGAACTACGTATGAGAATATTGTTCATATTACTTTTTTTTTTTTTCCTATGGTTCGTGTTTCCTCGAAAGAAAACACGTATATTTAATTGTCGTGCTTTGCTTTTATTTTTTAGTTTCTGAAAGTGAAAACGCTTCGAGTTCGTCAGGTCCTATAGATTATTCCATTTATAGAACACCCTCGGGTAAGTATTTTTATCCTATTAACAAAATAAGTTATCCATCGAAAGTCTTGAAAAATTTTTTTATTTTTTTGTAGGCCAATATTATTGCGCCCCATGTAATCTGTCGCTGAATTCAGAGAGCACGTTCGCTCAGCACGTCGAAAGTAAGAAACATAAAAATCAATCTAATCCCAAGTCACCGTTGAACGCAGCAGTAATATCGAAGAAAGCAAGATTCAAGAAGAAATAAATGAAAGAGCAGAACGAACGTCTATATCATATATTTTCGTTCAAGTTTGATTTTTATTCAACAGATTATCGACAATCGTTATGTCGAATAAGTTACACGCGTTATCGATCTTCATTTTAACGTTTAACGGAGACGGATTTAATAATAATAAATTTGTGACGTCTTGCCCATAAAATAATATGCGTAAGAATTACGTTTAAAAAAATGCGCGAGAAAACTTAACGCGAGCGTTTTTTTTTTTCATTTTAAATGAAATATACTCGCGGTGGAATGTTCGTATCGGCCGTTATATCGTCACATCAGCAGATATTAAGAATTAAAGTTAAGACCGTGATTCGCGGCGTCGTCTGGGCCGATGATGAGAAACATAAGCATGTTAAAAGCTGGGGCCATATTTTAAATGAAATACCGATTAACTTTAAATTAAATTTGCGATAACTCGAGCGGTTACTTAGCGAAGCCGAGGACGGAGTTCGTTACAATTTATCTCGTAAACGATCATAATCGTTCATCATATTTATTCAATTAAGAAACTATTAACGCTCGTTTGAAATCAAGTAAGTATTCTCGTTCCTGTCTGCCTAGACGTGGAGGATTCGCGAGATCGAATGTTCGTCGTCATCGTCGTAAGCTGTTCGTCACGTTACGCGTCGCGTTCTCCCAAGCCTCCCCGTGTCATGGCCTATACGTGAAATTTATGCTTCGCTTGTTCCTCGACCTTCCGTAGAATTTATGACCAAGAGCGAACGAGCCTAACATCGAACCCTCTCGGGTCTATTAATTACCTGCTAAGGCAACGTGTATGACTTATCAACCGTTTACCAGTATCTTTTTTACCTTCACCTTGGTACGACAAATATATGATCGAAAGACCGGTAAACGTATATAGAGAATATTACTGTGTCAGACACGACGAATCAGAACTAAATTTACGAGCAAGTAAATTTACGACGGATAAAAAGCTCGACTCTCGCGATTCCTGGATACGTTCGGAGCATGACGATAAAGACCAACGATCATCCTCCAAATTATCTCCAAAGTCATTTTTCTTCTTTTTTTCATCTTCATTTTATTTGTTTATTTTTTTCTATCCATGTTGCTCGATACACAACCGTCTCTATTTTTCTAAGCGAATTCAAAAGAATTCTCTTGGCAATTTGGCGAGGCAAAGGGTTATTTTCTTTTCGAGCCCATTTGTTTTTTGTTTTTCCGCTTTTGGTTCTTTTGCTCGTCCTTTCAGCGACTTAAAAAGGAAAACACAAAAGAAAGAAACAGAGAGAGAGAGAGAGAGAGAGAGAGAGAGAGAGAGAAAGAAAGATTAGGATCGTTCTCGCACGGACTTGTAGATCGCTGCTTTATACCTGCGCTTCGGATTTTTATGACCTCCCTGGTTCCACGTTTAGCGTGTATTCTTTTTTTTTATTTCCTTCTACAGCTTCCCACTCTATCTTCTCTTTTTCTCTCTGCTTGTTTGTTCACGACATCTACCAAAATCCCTTTTTCCATCTTCTCGTCTACCGCGTAGCTGAATCCAGGGGTGCCACTCTTCTTCCACGTTTTGTTTTCTGACCCGATGCTTTATTAAACCTAAAAAATAAGAGACAACGCGTTACGTTACATTGTAGTTTGAAGATTTAAGAGAACTCCTCTTAAAAGAGGATTGAAAGAAATATAAAAAAAAAAAGGATAAGAAGACATAAAGAAGAAAAGAAAGATATCCTCGAGAGAAAGTTGTCTTTTTGTATTCCAGTCACCAATACCAATATCACAAACACCATCGTCTCCTAGCAGCAATCTTCGAGCGTAAATTAGTATGGAATACATAAAATTCTGGTGGATATATTTAAAGGATAGGTTACGTCGTGTACATGATCGACGGACAACGGAGCTGGTAAGATGGAAAACATGCGAATAAATGTAAAATGTTTTATGATGCATTCTATTTTATTTTAATGCTTTTTCTCGTGCGAAACAGAAAGAGAAAGAGAGAAGATATTAATTAAAGACCGAGATCGTCTACATTTACGTGATGTAGTTGCGTACTCGTATACGTTTACGAGGATGATGTTAATCCGGGAACTTTTAGAATAAGAGAAAGAGAGAGAGAGAGAGGGAGAGGGAGACAGATATATCTACAAAAAAGGTCGCTCTCAATCTGTCACGCAACAGATAGTAATGCGCGTAAAAAGCCATTAATCGGAGCGGCTTACGGGCAAGGTTCCCTTCGAATATCGGTGGGGAATTCGTCGTCAATGACTGGAGAGAATTTCTCAAGAGGAAGATGAGTAGGAGGATGGTAAAGAGTTTGAGGAGACTGTTAGTCGACTCGTTTCCACCTGCGAGAAGACGATGCCGTGACGAAAAAATCAATCGATCGATTCCTTCCACCCCACCCCACCCCACCCCCTCTCTTTCTCTTTCTATTCTACAATGATGATGAACCCATATCGAAGGTTTCTCTTCACGAATTCTCACCAAAATTACAATGAGCATTTTGAAGTTTGTAAGTCAAAAAAAGATCATCGTAAAAATCCTCTTTCGTGGTATTTATTATTTATCGAATGATATTAATAAAATCTTGATCACGATTGAAGCATGTGTTAGCGTAAATATCCGAAAATATCTAAAAATATCTTATGGGTTTATAATTTTTGCCAAAATGAAAATTACTAAATTATGGTATCCGTATTGTGTTTAAATAATTTTGTCATTTTAAGGTTTATTAGGTTTCTACATAATTTGGCTCAATTATACAATTCAAGAAATAGTAATTATTTAAATTGAAGAAAAAATCAAAGTGGAGATTAGACAATTGTATTGTTTATTTTTCTAATTTAATATCCGAGTAATATTTTAACGGTATTTATTATTTATGCAATTTGAGAAATCAGTGATAATTTAATGAAGAATATTAGAAAGAGCAAACCTTTTAATGGGGATTCGTATTCGACTAGGCATATAAAACAAAACTGTCAATGAGAAAAAAGAGAAAAGAAATAAAGAAAATGAGAGATAAAGAGATCGTATTGTGGAATCAAAACGAGCTCGAGCAAAAGTCACTAAAATAGGTATACACAGGCTCAAACGAATCATTATGGTTTCGTTTGGTCGCGTTTCGCTTCTAATTTCGCTAACAAACGACTAACCGAGTTAGCGCGGGAACGGTATAAACGGGTATAAAACGGGGGAACGAACAGCGGCAACGGCAGCGGCCTCTTTTGTCTCGTGAATTCCATTGTCCGATGAGAGAGAAAGATAGTGATAGAACGGAAAAGACAAAGTTCGTTCGAAATATCCGCACAGCGGTTGTTCGTTCATTTTCTTCTTTTTTGCTTTTTTTATTTTGTTCTTGTTTTTTTTTTTTCTCAATACGTCGTCAAACAGATCTTTCGACAAATTTGTACAATTATTTCTCGATTAGGATGAATCGACTTACCGTGGACGAAATTAGCTCTTCTAAGCCGGTTGTATCAAGGATAACGAGAGAAAGAAATGGATGAATAGAAAGAAAAAGAAATAGAGAGAATATGTAAGCCTTAGTGTTGTGATGCGAGTCGGCTAATTGCGGAAGTTTCCTGAACAATTTCGGTATTAATAAAGTTTTTTACGTCTTATCTTGACAAGAGAATGAGCAGAGACAAAGGGAGACAAAAAATATATATATATTATAAGAAAAGAGAAAAAAGATCTTCTTTTGATTTTATCTGATATTATTGCCGTTTTTACGAAGACTTGCAGAAAAAAGCACCAACTATTTAGTTTTAAACGATTCTGAGCGTAAATATTATCTTGTACATACAAGCTTAGATACACAGCATACTTAAGCCATATATAAATACGTGCCTTGCCTTTTTTTTTTTTTTTTAATCCTTTACTTTCGATAGATTTGAATGATATTTTGAAAGTTTTTTTTTTCCTGAGTCTTCAAACATTATCCTTAACACGATTAACTTCAAAGTAAGTGCTGAAAGATTATACTTCTATTTCTTGGTAAACGATCAAATAGAAGTGACTAATAAGATAAATACATATCTTGCGAATTTACAAGGCAATAAGAAAGGTGGCAATATGTATAAAGATATATACATATACGTTTTACTTATATAGTATGAATAAATCCAAATGTGTATTGTACAAAAAATACTTATACTCGTAACAACTTCTTTCTCGTAATCAACGAAACTCTTGTACCTAATTGTATATATTAAGTGTAATAATCAATTCGGTGCTTTGATATTAAATTCATTGGATCAAAATTGCTATGGTTTTTTTTTTGTCAAGTTACTCGGTAGTTGCCTGAAAGATAGATCAAAATTATTGAACACAATGAAAATTAATTTTAAGAATAAAAAGATTACTTTATAAATAAATACTAAATTTGTGTTAAAAAGGCATCGAATTAATTACTACATTAAATAATATACATTGAAAGGGTAACATCACGAGTGTGTTTGTTATTGGAATTTTATTTACTTTGGAGCTCCTCAAAATCGTAATCCTTGAAAATATGACGCGATACCTATGAATATAAGACGATGGATATGAATATAGTCTAACACAATAAGATAAAAATATTAAAAATAAAATTAATTTATTGTGTGTATGTGATTCTTATGGTATAATCCACAATTAGATTCTAATTATCAATTCATATTATATTATGGATTATATTCTATAATTCGTATAATTATACGAATTATGCAATAAACTAACTTCTTTTAATTTTGTACTTAAAACACTTTCATAATTATTGATATATATAAATATGAGAACTATTAACACATTGTTGATCAATTATTATATGCAATAACCTAATGAGTATATTAATAATTGAATATTAAAATAATAAAAATTCTGATTACATTAAATTTGAAGTTACTATTAGAAAATACGACAAATAATATAAAAACAACTTACCCTCCCCAATTTCATATTCGAAAAATTACATAAATTGGTTCCACCTTTAAATACGAATATACTTGTGATCGGTCAATAATGTGTTAAGAATGATTAAACTTTGATTCTCAATTTAGAAGGAAATCGATCTCCGTAATGTTTCTTTTTCTCTTTCTTCTTCAGAAAACAAAAAGTAGAGAAAGAATAAGAGAGAAAAAAAAAGAAAAATAGTATTCCCGTGATTACTCGTCGTTTCTCTCGATCCTTTAGAGATACCGCAACGGAAGGAAGGAAAGAGTTTTTATCAATGGTACTGTGATTCCACTTGACTTGGCTATGGGGTACGGAAGAGAAGGCAGATCGGAGGGAATAAAAAGTGATCGAGAGGAGACGCATTTCGAAGTAGGAGGAGGGTGGGGGGNGGGGGTGGGGGTGGGGGGGCGAGAGAGGGGCTGACCTTGCAGGTCTCCACGGGGCCACCAATGTAGACTGACGAGAAAAGAAAAAATCCTGGTGCTCCTAAATGCGGGCGGTGTGATGTCATGCGGAAATAGCAGTCCGACGATGCGACGACGGTGCTATGTCGGCGTGCGAAGGAAGAAAAGAAAGAGATGAAAGAGTAAAAGAGTTTGCCGAGAGACGCCATAGTATAAGGAGAATCTTGGATCGGTCGAATTGGCCGATTACCTCCTCTCCATAAGCTTAGAATGAACAAATGAATGAGATAGATAAAGAAAGATAACACAAAATGGTAAAGATCTTGAGAAACGCCTTATTTTTTAACTAGTCATTCAATGATTAATTATTGAGTCTCCTATTTATTCGACTCCGTGATAGTAAATGCTATTAAACAGATTATCCACGATTTTTCCGACCTATCCGTTTCAATTACTTACTAATTTACTATATCCGCTGTGACGGTGACCGAAGTATCGGTAATGGACGCCGAGAGATCGGCGTAATTGTTTAACTCCGATTATGGTCTCATCAAATTTAACACATTTCGTTTATCATTTTATTCATCGTTTCTATAAGAAATGTAAAATGAATGTATCGTTGAAATATAAGAGGCTTGGTGTTCACGTTTCTTTTTCTTTTTTTTTTTTGGATTCTTTTTCAGTGAACATGAATATTGTAATTTATATAAGAGATAGGTATACGTAAGTTAGATATAAAAGATCGATTCTTTTAATACTTGAAAAAAAAAAAAAACGAAATGCCGTTTATTGCATACGCGCGCGTATCGCGGTACAAAATGCGAAGTGTCTCTTAAGTGTTTGAAAGAGAAAGTAGCGACGCGTGTGTTCCATGAGATCCATCCTTTCGTCCATGAACATTCCAAGGCTTATAAAGATCATCCGCCGTAAACGTGAATGCGCGTAGATGCGATCTTTACGCGAAAAATGAAAATTAAATGGAAGAATGAAAGTGGACGATGCAAAATCAAATGTCTTTCATTCATGATACTAAAATTGAACTAATTTCTTTTCTCATTTCTATTTATTTAATCTGTATTTTTTTAAATAAATAGTCACAATATACGTATATTAAATATATATTGTTCAGTGTTTAAATAGAGAGATGAATATTTATAAGGGATAGTATTATTTCAGAGATATATATTAACGTTGAATAAATTTTGATACTTCATTATAAATACTAGTTATTTATTTAAAATATTAACCAAACGGTATTTAAAAATACTGATCAAATTAATATCCAATTAATATAATATAGAAGCCCTTTATTTTGTTTCCAATTATTTTAATAATGTGTCATTAGTTATATTTTTAATTATTTTCTACTTTAATAATTATTTCAAATGTACTTGTAATTGAAAAATATAAATATTATAACTTAGGTCATCAAACTGTATCTTAAGATACATACAAATGAACCGTTGGAAAACGGAATCGCATACTTTCGCAATTTCTATCGGAGTTGAGACGATCAGAAAAATGATACTACAGCTTATCTCTTCTTTGCTTCCGCTGTCGAGTCGTCACTTAAGGATCATAATCCGATTTCACGGTAACGATGTACGCGTGCAGCCTGCGAGAAGACCAACAAATTGTTATACCGAAATTTTTCAGGCTTCGCGGAAGAGTATAGTAGATATTGTAAATAATTTGATAAAAAGATATTCAGTTTTTTGTCGAGGTTCGTAAACTTATCAAATGTTTATTTTAATGTTTGTGTAAATACGTACGTGGCACGAGCTGTCGTTCATTTAATTTGACGTTTATGGAAACTACAATAACTTATTAAATACGTATCATCGTATTAGCCGTTTAACACACTAACAATAAGTTAATGGATATTTATGAGCTTTAACGAAACGCTCGGTCGGATAAAATAATGCAACTCTATTTGTTTTAAATATTTTATAACTCTCGTAAAATCTTTATTTAGCGTTACAAAATGGTAGGAAATATGTACATATCTATCAATGTCGATGTTATATCTATCTTATACATAACGATAAATAATTTTATTACATTCGTTTTTCAATTAATGCGATTAACTCGTAAAAGGGATTTGTCACAAAAGTATTATCGATCAATTTGATTAAATATCATACAGTTGACAAAATAAAAGAAGTTTTAATAGTTGTTGGAAAACCATCATCACATCGGTTACATTATTTTTTCTCAAATCGAAACCAATTTGATTACATATTCTTTAGTAGAACACATTTTTTTATTAATTATAAAAATTATGAAAATTACTCACACACTATTCATAATCTGTAGTTGAATTAGGAACAAAATCATATATATATATTTATGTTCAAATTTTCACCATAATTATAATGATAATTACTGAAAACTATATAAAATAATATTTTGATAAAAAAAACACAAAACGTTTGACTAATAGCGATCAATCGTCGATATCATTACAGATTCAAAATAATAATCGTTAATTGCAGGAAGCAAAATATAGAGAGAGATAGAGAGAAGGAGAGAGAAAGAGGTTGTTCTTCGTAAAAGTGATACGCCGCGGGCGAAAGTCACCAGGAATTCAAGCCCGATAGGTTCGTCGGTAGATTCGAGAAAGAGAGAGAGAGAGAGTGAGAGAGTAAGAGTAAGAGAGAACGATGTCACGCCGGTGCGCGGTGGCGCGCATGCGCGCGACTTATACTTGACGGACTCAAAAAATCAATGAACTCGCGGTACGAGCGTAGTCGAGGAGATCACTTCTGGAAAATAGAAAAAAGATGTAAAAAGAAGAGAAAGGCAACAAATATATATAGTAAGAGGAATAAATATAATTTTGAAATAAAAAATAGTAAAAGAAGAGAGAGAGAGAGAAAGAAAAAGAAAAAAATAACGAGTTACAAAGAGATCGAGGAAAAATCGTTGGCATTTGTCGAAGACGACGACGCATCGTGTGCGATCGGTGAGCGCGGGCGAACGAACGCGAACGAACGAACGATCTTTCTGTAAAAGAGAAGGAGAAGAGTAGAAGTAGTAGGGATACTTGTATAAGGGTAGAGAGAGAGAGGTATAGGAAAATGGAGGACGAGTGGGAAGAGAGGGTGCAGCCCGGGTGGCGGCGCTAGCGTAAGATGGCCGAATAGCGGTACGGCGGATAGCAGCCGGGCGACCTCTTCGTTCGGCGTTTGCTTCGGTGCTACATTCGGCTGGTGGTGCGTTCGTTCGTTCGGTTTCGTTGCCGCCGCCGCCGCCGCCGCCGCTACCGCCGCCACCACCGCTACCACCGTTGCTGTCGCACGAGTTCGTTTCGGCTCGGGTTTACTCGGTGCTTCAGTTCGTGTCCTCTCGCTGCGCACGACGGACGTGTCTTTCGGTGATCGCGCAGAGAACGTATGTTATATATATATATATATGTATATAGGGACATACATAACACATATATATATATAGATTGTGACTCTCTTGGACTACCACCACAAACGAGTATTTTTCTTGTTAAAGAGAGAGAGAGAGAGAGATAGAATAATATAAGTCAAAAAACATAGAGACGACACGGAAGAGAAAGAAAAAAAATATTAAGAAAGATATAGACACAACACAGTGCTGCCTGCAATCGCGTGAATAAACGAGGGGTTTCTATATAACGGTGAAGAAAAATTCGTGTCTCGTTGGAAAAAAAATACAAAAATAATAGGTGGCAAGGAAAGTAGACGAAGAAAAAGGATAGGAAAAGGCCGTGTTGTTGGTTCATCTTTTTTTTTTTCTTTTTTAATCGGAACTTGGCTTTCCTATTTTAAGCGTCCTTCTCGGTGAAAACCGTGAACGATGATCCTGTGTGATAGTGAACGAAGGTGAAGATTTCAAGTGTGCGCGGATTTTAGAAGGGTGCCGATCTCTCGCGCGTGTCCACCTTTCTATCTCTATCTATCGTTATCTTTTCCTATCACCCTCCCTCCCCCTACCACTACTACCACTACCACCACCCTCATTCTCTCGCGTTAACCGCGAGTGCCGCGAGTTAAAATGGCGCTCGGCTTCGTCCGCAAGAACGCTTTTGCGTACAGCATCGCTTCAAAACGATCTTCTCGTGGCTGGTCGTCATCGTCATCTTTATCATCATCATCGTCATCATCATCGTTATTATCATCGTCGTTGTCATCCTTGTAATCGTTGCCGTTGTTTTTAACGTTGGTGGTGCCGCGTTCTCTCGCTTTGAACGGCTCGCGTTTTTTTTCCAATCCTTAGCGAGTGCAAAGAAGAAGAAGAAGAAGAAGAAGAAGAAGACGAAGAAGACGGAGAGAAGAAACCTTTCTCCTCGACTCGTCCTTTCGTTCTCCGCGCGCCACCACATCCCGCGTCCTGCACCTTCTTCTTCTCTCTTTCTCTCTTTCTCTCCTCTTCGTTCTACTCTTTCTCTTTTCTTTTTTCCTCTCCTTTCCTCTTCCTCTCCTCTCTTCTCTACTCTCCTCTTGAGCAGGCCGCGCGCCCCGTCGGAGCCAGCCGGCTCGGGCGGCATTCCGCGAATCGCGAACCCGACCGCCTGTCCTCGCGGCAGCCCGAGAAAACGACTTTGCTTCGTATATACGTTCCTTCGAACTCACCGTATAGACGACGACGACGACGACTAGCTAGCTAGCTAGCTAGCCAGCCAGCCAGCCAGCCCCCCTTCTCGTACCTTTTTCCATCGTTTTTTCCAACCCATCCATACAACGGAATATCCACGACGACGCTACTACTACCTTTGGATCTACGAGGACGAGCCATCTCTCGTATCTTTCCTTACAGGTGAGTTTAAATTTTCTTTTTCTTTTTTTTTTGGTTTCTACTTTTTTTTCTTTCTCATTCTCGGTCGATAACGAAATTACTTTTATCTCGCAACATTTATTATTATTGATGATAAAGGTTCATAGGGAACTTGGACATTGAAACAGTTTTGTTGAGGGTTTCAAATTATAACGAGCTGATACTTAACGAGGTTTAGATGTTTTGAATATTAATAATAAAAATAAAAATGTATGTCTACTCAATGAGAAAAAAGACGCTGAACTATAAAGATTAAGTTGCTGAATAAGTCCCAATAAAGGAACGAAACGTCCAACTTAGTTAAATTAAGTTCTACTTCTTTTCATGTCCAAGTTCCCTATGAACCTTTATCATCAACAATTATAATTTTGGACGAGAGAAAATACTGAATAAATTTATTATTATTATTTTACGAGACGTATCTTTCTATTGTTTTTTTTATTTTATCCATTTGTTTCTCTCTTTTTTTTTTTTTTTTATTAATGTCTTCTTTTCCGTTTTCTTCTTCGTTATTACTTTGCTCAACATTTTTGTCGGAGAACACAAACTGATATCTCGAACGTGTCAGTTCAGTACTCTCGGGTTTTCTTAACTCTCTGTCACATAACCACGCGAAAATTGCTATCGTGTCTTCTCTTTTTTATCTTTATCTCTCTCTCTCTCTCTCTCTTTCTCTCTCTTTCTTTCCAACATATTTCTTACCGACCGAACGCGAAATTAATCCCCCTCTTATGAGTACGCTCTAGGGAAAAACCGGTTTAGTTCTTCGCCTTAGTTCCCTCGGTTAAGAGACTTAGTCGAATTCGTAACTCATATCTCTGTGTGTGCATATATATATATGGTATATACATACATAATGCGTAAATCGAAAGGATGGTTCGGTCTCGTCTCTTAAAATTCAACTCTTCATTAAACAATAGTCTTTCAATAACGACTGAATTTCAAATATGTGCCTTTTCTACATCGATACAAAAAAGTAGAAAGGAAATTTTCAAGGATACAAGATTGTAAGCGGTTTTTTTTCTTTTTTTTTACGAAAAAGAGACAATATTACTCTTCGAATGTTACTGTTTCTTTTTAGAAGATTTAAAGTACCCTTTAAAAGATTAAATGCTAACCATATAGTTGATTCCTCATATTCTACGATCTTATATACCGAAATACAATGTTATATTCTGTTGTTGTTTTTTTTTTTTAAAAAAGGCGTATTGGAATTAACGAAACTGCAGTTCTGTGTTGAGATAATATCTCGGAACTCGTAAAGGTATCTATAAATATAACATCTATACACGAGAAACACCTAAAATCGTTGAACCATAGTGATATCTCTGCTTCAATTCGCAATTTATGCTATATCGAAGGATTTACGATACACTCGACTCATATTGTCAGAGTTTGATAGATCCTCGACGACAAAGTTACGACGTGTCAGTGTCATACGCGATATATGTTATCTATGTAGAGAAAATACATATAGGGGAAATAGCGATTTGTTATCGAGAAACTATCTCCAAATGATTGTATCATCGATGACTTTTATACATCCATCCGACGATATTATTTACAAAATGTTTCAGAATTTTTTTCAGCCAAATTTTACATATATAACATGTATATATATATATATATATATTGTACTATCAAAATTATACCTATGGGAATAAATGTCATTGATTTAGGTATTTTTTAAAAACTTTATTAAAATGTTATAACGATCCAATATTTTTTTTGTCAATATTAAAGTGTGTTATCGATGGCCGACATTTTGAAATGGCAAGATATATGGCAAGTGATTACGTTGATTTTTTGGATTTGCTCGTTATCTTGCAATACTCGAAACAGTTCGACCATCGTTTTTCTCTTTTTTTTCTTTTTTTTTTTTTTTTTTTTTTTTTTTTTTTTTTCGTGTTTTTTTGTTATATGAGCTAGTCGTTTGCCAAATCGATTAACTCTACGAAAAAAAAAAAAAAGGTAGTAGAGAAAATTGATAAAGTAATATACATTGTTATATCATTTATTTTATTGAACGACCATAAATATAGTTTTTATTTAATGATTACTTTTATTTATTAAAGAAATTTATTTTTCAAATATAAAAATTTAGACATTAAATCACACAAGTACTTTTGCATTAAAAGTTTACAAAATTCTAATATGAAGTGAATCATATGTTATTTTTCGATACATTTTATTTTTATTCGTAAAAAAACTAAAGACATTTAGTATAAAAATGTTTTGCCGTATAGAAAATTCAATAAAAATTGTTATAGATAAACGTAAATATTGATTTGTATCTGTAATTTAAATATTACCATTTAGTTAACATTTAGGTAGGTATGCATATACACGCATAGATTAAGAATTCGCTAGATTGATAAGCAAAGAGCAACCATTTGATAACCCTTGGAATCGAGATGAACGCAGAGTTTTGTTCACATCGACCGATCAATGGACACCCGTTTTTCATCGTTTTGTTTTTTCGACGAGAGATTCTCTGAACTGCAGTATCGTAATTAGCGAATTCAACGGGAATGTCTTTTCATTTATAACGTACGTTGTGATTCCTATTCGAGCACAGCATCGAAACATCGTAAAAATGTATCAAATGTTTTTTTCCATTCTCCTCGTTTCAACGTTCTTCCGATAAATCTACCAATATTCCAGTAAGAGAATCACACAGACCAGAATTATTTGTTTTTTATTTATTGTTTTCTTTTTTTTCACATAGTATTTTGTGTTCAATACTATTTTTACGAATTATATTCGAAAAATTAAATAAATCGTTATAACTGTATACATATATGTGTATATATACATTCGAAAAATTGTTTTCTTTTCTTTAATAAACATATTTTTGTTTTTCCCATTCAAGAATTTCTATAAATATGTAGAGTATGCAAAAAAAAAAATTGTGTAATTTATTTAGCTATCGACCTTTTTTTTCCTCTTTATTTTCGTCAAAATCAAAGCACCTTTACTTTCGTTCTATCGAAAGCTTTTTGTTACCAGTATGGTGACACGATACTCGCTGAAAACATATGGCATTTCTCTAACTTAAACGGTCGATCGGTCACTGTCAAGACGACGCTCGACGTCGTTGTCGTCAACGTCACGCCCGATCGCGAACAAATCGTTCCATCGTCACCAAATGTCGTACGGAAGGTTCTTGTTCTCTCATACGAACAACACCATTTTTTTTTTTAATATGAGAAATAGTGTAATAGATAGATAGGGTGATCATTAAATGTGTGTCAATATTTTGGGTGTTAAATCTAATTAAAAAAACTGATGTGTGTATTTATGTACGCACGTAAAAAATTATTCTTCTTTAGCGTACCAAAACGAATATAACCTCAAAAATAATTTCAATTTGCCCGTGCATCGTAAATATCGACAACTTCGTGGTGTCGATTTTTTCGGTCGCATCTAACTTCACTTTCCAAAACGCGCCAAAAGATGTATAACTTCAAAAACATATATCCTATCTATCTTATTTCTATTATATCTTAACACATACTATTGTACGTCTTATGTTAATACGTTTTGACCTAATTTAATGATTAAAACTAAATGAGTTCATCATGACAATTTTTTGATTTCAGTCTATTAAATTTTTATTTTGTATTATATGTCAATGAATAATGTGCGCGATGCAAAATGAATTAGAAACTATTTCAAGTATACCTGGTATTTTCGATCGTGTTTATAACTTGGAATGGCGTAGGTATGAGATACGAAGCAACAGATACTTTGAACATTTTCTTTAATCATTCATAATTTGTCAATTTTTGTGCGTGCATAATTACTCTCATAAAAATTGACGTATTTTATAAATCACCTTGTATATTTACTCTTTAATTAAATCGCATTGTTCATGAGACACGATTTAATTATTTTTTCGTTTTGCAAACAATCATTAAAGTTAACGATTAAAGTTTGTATTTCATATATAAATAGGAAGGGTAATAATTTCTTGAAATTTCTATCTTGAAAGTTGTCTCTCGAAACATGCGAAATGTATTTGCATCAGCGTTATACACGATGAATATGAGAACAACAAATCCAGAGCTGAGCTACACACCACTGAGCTCTTCCGTTAAAACGGTGGTCCATATTTCGGAAATTCCTATCGTCGACAAAAATCAGTTTTGTTTTGCTTGCTCGCATCGGCGAAATTTATTTTCCCGGAATTAAACAAGCTCGATCCGATGGAGCAAATCAATTTTTCCCCACTACCCCACTATTTTTCCGTCTACGAAATATGATTGCTCGTTGTCGATATGCGCCTTTTGTTTTATGTGCACGCGCGTATGCGCATATACGTACGCGTGTCTCTCTACATTCTTGAAAATATTCGCATATTTACAATTAGTAAATTGGTAGAACGATTAAAGCCACTTTACAAAACGAACGATTTTTCTCTTTTTTTTTTTTACTCACGTTGCCGCTTCTAATTTAAATGCCAAAATTTATCAAACAACGAAAGAAAAATAATTGTTTCGATTGATTTGTAAAATTCATTCGTTGTTTATACGAAAGAACAACGATGATGAGATAGTTTAAATTGAAATATTCTCTCTCTTTTTTTTTTTTCTTTCTCTTGTGTTATCTCTCTTTGGTGTGAATTTTGTCAGATAGCTCAGGGAAACGTTAACACGGAAATTGTATTTACCGAAATTCCTAGGACCACCATCACCGATCCTCAACCTGTACCGAGACACGTTCCTTTATAGAAAAGCAAATGTGTGACAGGTGTTATCCGTTATCTCGTTAATATCGAACGTAACATCGAAGAAAACACCCACGTAATACTCGTTTTATTTTATAAATCTATGCATACAAAATACTACTTTATATTTGTATTAGGATGTAGACCCCAAAAAAAAAAGAAGAAAAAAATGCTGGAAGGTGGAAACAGACAGGAAAACGTCATGTTCCTGATGGAAAACGTTCTAGGATCTTGTTCTATGATTAGTGCGCACGCTCACCTATACCACTACTATGGTACGACAGTTCGTAGATGAGCCGCCGGTTTGTTTGAGCTTGGCTCTTTGTGCAAATATTTTGCGCGGGCAAACACTCGCTATGACGGATCATATCCTCTCGTCGTCGTCATCGTCGTCGTCGTCATTGCATAGTTGGTAGAAACACCAAGACAACCATGTCGACAACGGGATTTTCTTCGTTCGTGAAGTTTGCTCGTAATCCTCGGAAGACGTTCGTTCGTTCCTTCTCTCTCTCTCTCTCTCTCTGTCTCTCTTTCTTTCTTTTTCTTTTTCGAACGTAGCACCATCGGAGATCAACTTTCAGAAGGGCTACTCGAGTGATTACGATTTCGAGCTGTTATTAAGGGATTATCATTCTATATACAGTGAATTCTCGGATAATACATGGTACGAAAATGATAGCAGCTTTAATATCTATGTATGTGTATGTATAATGATTGGTATATTTCTAGATGTTTTACAAGCTATAACTGTAGATTACATTAGAAGAATCTTAATACTTCCGTGTAGCACATTCACAGAATCTTGTTTAGAGTAATCCTCGGATGGTTTAATTCTGTTGATTTTTAAGGTCACGGTCCAGCGATTAATAATGACTCATCCGATCGTTTCGAAGATAAAACATTCCTTCTTGAGTTAGTCATTTTTCTGATACTTTTCTTCGAAAAAGGGATATTAACACCTGAAGGTATTACAATTTCAGAATAACTTTACCTTATTTTATGATAGATGGAATAGGTATTAAGTATCTTTGAGGAAATGATTTCCCAGAATTTCAGCTTTCATCGACGTGACAATCATTTTTCATTTTTTTGATTGTTAATTTTATATGATATCGTTGATTTAACTCGCGATGGTTTTACACTTATATATATATATGTTTGTTGAAAGGAAAAGATGGATAGGAAGTGAAAATGAATTTTTATGTGGGATGGTCTCGTCACGAAAACGTCAAGTTACTTTGCTCGGCCGATTGCTATCATCATGCTACTTGGTGAAGACCTGTTAGGTCAGGTAGAGTGCTAACTTTATGACGGGTGGTCGGTTAAAAAAAAAAAGAGGAAGAAAGAGAGAAAAAAAAGGGGGGAAGAAAAAAAGAGAAGGAAGGGGCAGCAACCCCTCCGTTTTTCTACCTGTTGGCATACAGGTAGCGTGCTCTTGTCGTACTGAGTTTATTTAAGTTCGGTTTACGTAGCTCGTCACGTTTTACCGAACGTGAAGGAATCGTCGAAACGTTACTTTTCTTAGTGGCTAGTAAAGACACGACAGGGAATAATCATTAATTTTTTATTCTGCGACCCTTTTGCTTTTTCAATCGTAAGAAAGTTACCTACAACATAGATCGTAGGAGATATTCTCGCTATAATTTTAGCTATTTATGGCGATTATTTTCAAATTATCCCGTGATAAATGAATAATTGTGTTAAATGCAATCCGTATTTGTTGTTCGTAGTTGAAAATGTTTTACTATTGTAACGTATGCATGATTAATAAATTAATACGCTTTTAATGACGCTGTGATTCTTTACAAATTTGATACAAATATTTTTCAATGTTTTTAATATATATACAATGAATCACAGGATTACTGTCAATTTAAAATAATCAATATTATCTCTAGTAATACAATATTTTTTATAATTCTTATACGCAGAAGCATATTTTAAGATTATTCCACTTATAAATTCATATAAATTTTATTCCGTTAAAAAGTATATTTATATAAGAGAAAAGTAAAATTTGACATAATTAATAAGAAAACATTAAACGATGCAAAGGAAGACCAACAATCGAGTACTACTTACAAAAACATAATAATTATATTTATATTATTTCATATCTTGTAAAATAAGTTTCTGTATATAAGAATTTGAAAGCTTTGTATTCCAAACAAATATCAATTAATTCAAATTAATACTGGATACGAAATACTCCTGTAATTTATTATAAATATATATTTTTGAAAATAATTCTATCGACAAATTCATTTTTGAATGTCTACCTTCGATTTATTTATAAAAAAAAAAAATACGGACGTTAATGTATTTATCTATAAAAAATTTGTTCAAAAAGTAAAAAATCAAAAGGTATCAATGTTCATAAAGCATATAACGTTGGGGGGGGGGG